>NC_056726.1:34771196-34884762 GCF_019279795.1 Protopterus annectens
GTGTGTGTGTGTGTTAAGGGGTTTGGGTAGGGGCTGTGGTGTGTGTCAGTGTGTTTTGTTGTTGTGATGTGTGTGTGCGAAGAGAAAGTAGCTTGTGTGGTGGTGTTTTGTGTATGTTTAAATGTAGTGTGACCTCGGAGTGAGAATATTTAAGTAGGGGGTGTGGGGGGTGCAGGGGGCTTGCCCCCCCTGCTTTCATGTAGTAGATTGATTGTGTGTGTGTGTGTGTGTGTGTGTGTGTGTGTGTGTGTGTGTGTGTGTGTGTGTGTGTGTAGTAAAACCGCAAAATTCAAAACTTACGGTGTTCGAGGTTTTGAATTTCGCGGTTTTTAGTTTTCGTTGTTTTGTGGATTTCACTTCTTGGGCTCACGATACTAAAATACGAGATTTCAGTATTTCAAGCTTCTGAAGTGAATCTATATATATATATATATATATATATGTATATATATATATATATATATATATATATATATATATATATATATAAATATATATATATATATATATATATATATATATATACTGTGTCATAAAATATGGTAAGTTCCCAATTGCAGCTGTGTCACCTTATGAATGCACTTCCATATCACCCATTTGCTGTTATTATTCACTGTAGATAGTAATGTATGGAGTTGCAGGCTTTTATGAAATAGCATTGTTAATACCCGTTTTCAACCTGCTGACTTATGGTCTGCTACTACTACTACTTTGAAGTCTTTGTTCCTTAACTTAGTCAGATTTATTACCTTTCTTTTTATTTTATTAAGTAGTATTACCTTACCATATTTTCTCTTATGCTGTTCTTGAATTCTTTTCCTTTTGATAGGATGGTACAGTCACCTATATTCACCGTAATAAAGCAGCACCCATCAGCACAGCTTTGTGCTCATGCTACACACACATCCCTTCCCATGGCCACCCAAACATGTTGCCAGGCTCACTCCCTCAGTGGAAGTGAAAAACTAACTTCTTTGGCAAACAGAGAAAATGCCTATGCTTTGGTGGACAGTAACTGGACAGCTACTTATAGGCTGCTATGCTGTGTATTCCTCACTGACAAAAAAAAAAAATCCTTAAAGAGACAGTCAGTGTCTGACTGAGCTGCAACATACAACACATGTAGCTAAGGAACATTTCTTAAGGCAGTACTTCAAATATTATTTTTAGATGTCTCAACACCCATTTTTTACAACAGCCACAATGACTTATTGCATTTTTAATTACTTGTCTAATGCATGAAGACTCACTTCTGCAGTACACATCTATGCCTTATGTATGCATGTATGATATATCTATATTTATATTTATATATATATATATATATATATATATATATATATATCTATATCTGTATCTATACCTATATATATATATATATATATATATATATATATATATATATATATATATATATATATATATGTGTGTGTGTGCATTTGTGTAGATGCATAAAACTAATTACACACATGCTTGTATATGTGTATATATTTAGGTATTGCTATATTTCTCGCTTTCATTTTCTGTATCCTATAAATCTGTCTCTCACTCTATGGATCCCATTCAGAAGCTCAACTTATCAGAAAGTTGAACTTCATATAGTCTGACCACATGACTGACTTTCTGAAAAGCTGAACTATGAAAAACAACAAAAATCGACATGTTAACAGAGGGATAAACCCCCTCTGCGTGCCCCATGTGGGGGGCTATGCCTCCCACACCCCCTGCAGATTACATATACCGACTTCAAGATCATACTACAGTGGGGAAAAGGGTAAATTCCCCAATCCTTACTGTACCACCATCACCTTTCAAAAGCCCCTGCATATTATATATACAGACTCAAAGACTGCACTACAGTGGGGAAAAGGGTAAATTACCTGATCCCTACTGTACCATGATCACCAGTCTAAAGCTTTGACATTTCAGAAAGTCGATCATATGGTCTTGACCATATGAGGTTCAACCTTCTGATAAGTTGAACTTCTGAAAGGGATCCCTCTCTACAAACACACACACAGATATATATACATATATATGGGTCTACTTCATATGTTTGAAATTCCGGAACATTGAAACTCTGATCATCGCAGACCAGAGTATCGAAGTTCTGAAATATTGAACCTATGACAAAAAAAATTTAAAATGTGAAAACTTCTGATTTTTACATTTTTGTGGGGGGGCAAGCACCCATGCACCCCCACTCCCACTGCTTCTTAAATATACCAACTCCGAGATCACACTACAGTGAAAAGAATGGGAAAGTTCCCATTCCATACTGTACGGCAATCTCCATTCACAAGGTTCAGTATTTTGGAACTTCAATCCACTGATACTATATATGTCACAATCAAGGTTTAATTCCTTAGATCAGGTACTTCTGATGCTATTTGTTTTACAGATATGCAGAAAATCCATCAGAGTGGGATCCAAGGATGCCTTGCATATCAAGCATAAATCATCCTTTAACAGTCTGAAGGAGAACCCAATAAGTTAAACTGTTGCACAAACCCACACTCCGGTATAGGGAAATAGAGGAAGAATGGCACCACAGTTCACTTCAATAGGTTCAAAGGCAGTGTAAAATCAATGCAGAATTGAAGTTAGTAATAAAAACTTTTATTGCAAAAAACAATAAAACCTTAGTGCTTTCGTCACGAAAAATCAAGGGACTTCATCATCATGGGATGTAGCAGTATGTTTTTTGTTTGGTGTTGTTTTTGATGGGTGCTCTAGAGGTTAAGGAGGACACAATTTTAGAGTGCAGTGTCTAGGAGTTTTTTATGGTTTTGGAAGATTACATTTAAGAAACTCGGCATATGTGGGTCAAGGTGCTTGATCATTACTATGTGAGGTAAGTTTAGCATGTGTGTTACTGACAACCTGATTGGTGTTATAGTTGCTTGCATGTGAGAGCTTTGACTTCAGTGACATTGTATAACTACATGTCTCACATGCCATATTCATTTATTGGAGAGTTAGGTGGTTTTCAGTATATATGAGGCAATTGCTGCATTGCCTCTGGATTCTCATATCCACCAGGCTAGTTACAGAGATAGCAGGGAAGTGCATGTCCATGGCTACAGGACCTTAGTATGTGTTGTTGGAGAGGTTTACAGCTGGCTAATTTGGTCATTCTAAGTGTGTAGCTTCCTAACAAGACTGCTGAGAGCAAGCTTGAGAGGCATGTGCAAAGTTGGTCTCACTCACTGCACAACTAAGAACTAAATAATTTTCAGAGGTAGTTTTGTAGAAAAATGTCAATTCTAGGTGCCTGTGAATACACAGGGCACTGCTAATTGCTACTGTAAGATGAACAGCATCACACAAATGTGATGACTTTATGCAAATACAGAAAGTCTCCAAACAAACAGCCTAGCTCTCAAACAGTCACAGCAATACTCTTTGGGGTTTCAAACACTGCATCTAAGGTCAGAAGGGACTGTTTTCTCTTTCCTGCCACAAGAGAGTAGACCAAAAATGTTTTAATGTTAAAATACTGTCTGGGTGCTCAAAACCCTGAAAGTAGCCTAGCTGCATATAATAAACCAAGAAGAAATGCAGAAACAAACAGTAACAGCTAAAGCAGTAGAGGGGAGCACAAAACACAGCTAATGAGCACACATATCAGAGCAGCGCAAGTTATAAACAACTTGGACTGCAGTTAAGAACTACAGCTGCTAGATCTTCAGACTGGGATGGATCTGGATTCAGTACAACAATCAAATGTGATGGCAACAGCAAATAAACTTTAACATGCAGAATTCAAATGCAATACTGTAAAATGCACAAATATCACAGCAACTTTAGTATATATCTAGACTGGAGGTCAAATCAGTCCTTAGAAGTACTTATCTAATAGTGGATATAAATGGATTCACCAGAAAATCTCTTCAGACAGTGATGTAGTAGTCAAGCAAATGGAAGCTCAGAGAGAATACACCAAGTTTACTCAGGCACAGGAAGTATCAAAACAAACAGCTTAGCACTCAGCCAATCACAACAACACTCTTTAAGGTTTCAAACAGTGAATCCCAGCTCAGAAGAGAATTTGTTACCCTCCCCTGCCACAAGACAGCAGACCAAAGACGTCTTAATGTAAAGACACTGTCTGTGTGCCCAAAAAGCTGAGACTAGCCTAGTTACAACTAATAAACCAAGCAAGCATGCAATACCAAACGTTAACAGCTAAAGCACAAGAGTGGAGCAAGCAATACAGCAAATAAGCAGAGATGTCAGAGCAACACAAGTAATAACTTAAGTTGCAATTAAGACTATAGTGTTAGATATTCAGATCTTAATGCATTTGGATTCAGCACAACAGTCAAATGCAATGGTGACTGAAAATAAACTTTAAAATTCAGAATTCAAGTGCAAAACTCTATAAAATGCACAAATATCACAGCACCTGTTGTGTAAACCTAAACAGAGTGCAAATCATTACTTGAAAGTACATATTAACTCTGTTTCAATTCAAATCAAAATAAAATTAGGTGGAAAAATACTCTCTAAAAAGCAGCAATACTTTAATATACTAAAATCATCCTAGGAGAAGACATTCACCCTAATCCTGGCCCCACCTATAACAACCAACATCAAGACAATTGCCTTCTCCACACTGCTGTAACCCCACAATGACCTATCCCCCGCAATGGCAATCAAACTTTTGCTGCCATAAATATTAGAAGCATAAGAAATAAAACAACTGAACTACGTGCTTGGATTACCCTGCACAAGCCTGATATGCTCAGTATAACCAAAACTTGTCTTAAACCCAGCATAAACACCTCCAAAATCACAACCTTCCACTGTAATATCATCCGTAATGACAGTATAAAGAGGAAAGGTGGTGGCACTGCTCTAACATTTCTCAACAACTACTACGTTTCCCCCTACAACAAACAAATACCAAAATTTAATTCAGCAGAGCTTCTTATTACTTTCCTGAAAATAGAAAATATAAACAGATATGTATTACTACCCTTTGCAATCCTCCTGGTAACAATTTAGCTACATTGGAAGATATCTTATATTGGATATCCACAATTCCACAATCAAAAATACTACTAGGTGATGCCAATATCATTAGATGGACATAACTTCTAACTCCCCTACATCTAGCATGAATTTATATGGTTTCACACAAGTAATTAATAACCAAACACATTATAGCAAGACATCTTATTCCCTATTAGATTAGATCCTAGTAACATACACTAGCAAGTTCACTACCACAGGTAAATGTCAGACTCCAAGTCTCAGCGACCATCTCCCAGTCAGTACAACCAGACATCTCACACATCCACTCAAACAGCATGTTTTAAAGCAACACTTAACCTACCCAAGTTTAACCCAGAAATAATCATTACTTCCCTATCATCTATTAACTGGAACATCTTAAAAATCCTACACTTACATGGTGTTGTAAATGAATTCAATACAACTTTCCTAAATATCCTAAATAGCCTCACATCCTAGAAAGAAGATATTGAAAACAAATAATACAATTTGGCTATCTGAAAAGAGTACAGTGCTAATGCAGGATAGCAAAAAATGTAGAAAGAATGGCAAAAAATATAAAATGCATCAACAGCTTGAAAACTTCAGAATGCTTCTCAACCCTACTGAAATCCAGATCAAAGAGGACAAAAAACTCTACTGTAACAACTTTCAGAACAATAGTAAACACAACCTTAAACAATTCTGGTCAGCCATTAAAGAAATATTAAATTCCAGTTAAAAATTCAATCTTAACCCTCTTCCAATAACGTACTACTTGAAACTGCAATAAAATTCAGCTCTTATTTCATAAATAGTAAACAGCCTGTAACCGAGAATTCCCCAACATCTAATCCCATCCCTCTTCAACACCACGTTAACACATGCACGTTCACATTTAAACTAGTACCCACATCCTACATAAAACTACTCAAACTCAAACCATGTTCCACTTCAGGTGATGACTTTCCAGTACCTTAAAATAGCAGCCAATAGTATTACCTGTCCTGAGTAATTTTTTGGAGATGAGCCAAGTTGTTTAATGTGCACATAAGTGTGGAGTCATGTGCTTATTGTATGAGGGAGATCTGATATGTGGAGGTTGTTGGTGAGAATGTTAAAGAGGAGAGGACTAAGTATGGAGCCTTGTGGTACACTGGTGGTGACTGGGAAACATGGAGAGATTGTGGAATGACATTTTACTCACTGATACCTTATGGACAAGAAACATTTGAACCATAAAAGGATGGGATGAGATAGGCCTAGTGAGGAAATTTGAAGTACAATTTTGCTGTGACAAACTGAGTATGTTGAGAACTACTGAAGTATCCTCATAGTAGAAGCCTGTGAGATACCCAGTGTGTCTCCAGTTTGTCTATGAAAGGTCTCTGTGACACGTACAGTGAGGGCTATATACACCTTGGCATCCGCAAGTATTGGAAAGACATGCATCACCCCAGTTCTTGTCTGTGGGTCATACAAACTCACCAAAGCCCATACTATGTCCCTGTTCAATATAAACTTTCCAAGATTTGCTAACAATCAAGTTCAATTGCTTAAGCCTTTTTCTATATATTTGTCTTCTTGGCTACAGTATACTGGGTGCAGTTTGTTCTGAAGCAATTGAGAAGAGCACCTCAGATTAGGAGATGAGTCAGTTGACAACAAATGCAAGCATTGTTGGTTTGTTGTGGATTACAGCACTATAGAGTATTACTCCACTACAACACAACTACTAGATAACTTTGACTCCCTTAAACTTGTGATTCATCACTTTCCTAATTCACAGTGACCTTACAAATATATCAAAGGCAGTGAAATAGCAAAATGACATATCATGTTTCCTTCCAGTATCAGTCAGTATCCCCAAAGCTCAATCCTCGGACCACTGCAGTTCAACTTATTCATAAATAACCTCCATTTAGCAAGTGGGTATGCCTCCATACTACATAATACCAATGACTCCATTTTGATATGCTCTGCCCAAGCCACAAACAAACTACAAGAATATACACAAGACTCTTTTTGAATTATAGCTAAATAAAAATCAGCTTCTCCTAAATCCCATGAAAATCAAACTAATTTTATTTGTACCAAAACATTTATCTCCCCAGAAAACTTCTTTCAAATAACCTTATCCAACAGCAGAAAGATTGACCTAATAAGGCACCCCAAATGTCTTGATATGTGTATATAGATGAACACATTACATGTAAAATACATAGGGACACAGAATCATATCAATTAGAGAGAAACCTACAGGATGAGAGTGAGGAAGAAATATGCCCACTTATAGAAGTTCCAAATCCTCAGGCAGGACAGGAAGGACAAAACCCAACACTCTTAGTATATAGACCACGGACACCGGAAGATATCCGGAAAGCTACTGAGGGAATTCCCCATCCGAAAGTTAATTTTACGAAATTTTTAGAAGATTTACAAGGCATGAGGTTGAGTTACCATTTGAATGGGGAAGAAGTAGAAAAAGTAGTAAGACAAATTATAGGTCCAGATTGGCATATGATTTGTGGCGCCTGGAATCCTCGTAATGCAGAGCTTAGACCACTCCCACATAGTGACGCAGAGTTAGACAACAGAGTGAAAGGTCTAACAGACTGAATCTCTGAGAAATGGAAACCTAGAGCAGACTGGACTTGCTTTAATCAATACATACAACAGGAAAATGAGACAATAGATGGGTGCTATGATAGATTATTAGAATGTTTTAATAATCATAGCGGTATGTCGGTTCCTGAGAACCAAACGAATGATTCCCCATATGAACAGCAATTGAAAAATGCATTTTTGAAAGGTTGCATTGCACCTATTAGTAGCTTCATTACGAAGCATATGATAGACCATCGAACAGGGAGGCTTCAAGCCTTACTTAAATACGCTAGACATGCTGAAAGACATTTTAATAGTAAAAAGAAAAAGAAGGCGCAGGTCTTCATTGCTGAAGACGGAGCTGAAGTATTTGTGTTACAGTCAGGTAAAAAGGGCAAGAAGAATACCCAGGGAAACAAACAGTCTGACAAACGATCAGAAGATTTTGAAGAGAGAAAAAAGAGAGGTGAATGCTTCAAGTGCGGGAAAAAGGGACATCTAGCAAGGGATTGTAGGCAAAACAAAAAGGTAATTACAGAAGATAAGGGAGATGAGGACTGACTATATGATAGTGAAGATACATCATGTGAAAGTCAGAAATCATCAGGAAAAGTTAATAAACAGAAAACAAATGTAAATGTGATAGAAGGAGTAGAGGAAGTGCAAGTAGATATGGAGGATGAAGAAAGTGAAATTTTGGACTCAGCATTATTGAGCTTAGAGCTCTACTTAGCAGATACGAAACCGGAAGTTACACTTCTGGTCGAGGGAAGGGAAGTCAAATTCCTGTGTGACTCAGGAGCGTCACGGACTTTGATACACCCCTCCAAGTTACCAGAACATTCCGAATCACCCGATTATATACTAGTAAAAGCCTCGAATGGGCAGCTATACAGGGAACCACTTTCCCATGATATAGCAATAACTGACCCTGTTTCAGGTATGATCCAGAGAAGTAAAATTGTTATTTCTGCAAAGTGTCCAGTAAATCTATTGGGCAGGGACCTTATGCAGATATTTGGCATAGCAGTAGTTCCAACTGTACAAGGTATGGAAGCACAGAGACAAATGGATACCTTTGTAGTGCGATCGGAGGGTGAAACATTTTACTGGTACAGCCAGGACCTAGTCACGACTGGTGCAGGGGCAGTAACCGAGGAACTGATGAACGTAACCATCAGTAAAATCCCCTCCCTTGACAGTGATCGACAGCATTTGTTACACTATACTCTATACTACTGTACTACACCAGGACCTGATAGAGAGTATGAGCAAGAATTGTTCAGAAATCGTGCAACTAGACTAGTATTGCGTACTTTGTACTGGGATACTGAGGGGAACAGTGTAGTTAGCTGTTCATTACCTCAAGAATTCCTTGCATTATATAGATCAAATCGATTACCACATGTCAGCTTGACAAAGAACAAAAGTGTAAAATGGGCAGACTTAGGAGAAAAGGTAACAAGATGGGAGAAACAGACTGATTTAGAACTATCAGAACAAGGGATACAAAAACAAAAACTGAAATGGTTGACACAGACACATCCAGCTGTACACTTGCAATCTAGCGAGGACAGCTGATTAGCATTTTTATTAGAAGAAGAAGAAAAGGCCTTATGTGAAATTCCAACAACTCTTTGGTCAACAGGCAAGTCAGATGTAGGACTTATTCGAACAGCAGGACCAGTTACAATTACCCCAAAGTCAGCTTTTAGACCACAGAAAAGACAATACCCTTTGAGAAAGGATGCAGAAATAGGAATTAAGCCTGTAATAGCAGCATTACTCAAAGAAGGAGTACTGGTAGAATCTCCTGATTCACCATGTAATACACCCCTATTTCCTGTTAAAAAAGCAAACGGGGAATGGCGGATGGTACAAGATTTACAAGCTGTGAATAATGCAGTAATACCTAGAGCACCTACGGTGCCAGACCCACATACCTTATTAAATGATTTAAAACCGCAACAGAAGTATTTCTCTGTGGTAGATATTAGCAATGCTTTCTTTTCAATACCTATACATCCTGATAGTCAATATTGGTTTGCATTTACATTTCAGGGTAAAAGGTATACATATACTCGACTACCACAGGGATATTGTGAGAGCCCAACAATATTTGCACAAGAAATGGCTAGCAACTTGGCAGGGTTTACCCCACCGGGAGGTAGTCAAATTCTACTTTATGTAGATGACATCTTGCTAGCAGCCCCCACCCAGCAAAAATGCAGGGAGGATACTGTAGCATTATTAAAATTTTTAGCAACACAAGGACACAAAGTAAACAAAAGTAATTTACAACTTTGGAAAAAACAAGTTAGATACTTGGGATATGTAATATCCAATGAAGGTAGAATATTAGACGAGGAAAGAAAAACAGCAATCTTGCAAGCACTCAAACCAACAACCAAGTAGGAAATGATGTCTTTCTTGGGTACAACTAATTTCTGTCGGAGCTGGATACCAAATTATGCTTTGGAATCTGCTCCACTGACTGACTTGATATACAAGACACCAATGGCAGCACAAGATATCTTACAATGGACACCTGAAGCAGAAACGGCTTTCTGCAGGTTGAAGCAGTTGATAGCTTCTTCATTAGTTTTAGGACTTCCAAATTATCACAAATGATTCTTTCAGACTGTAGATTGTAAGCAAGGATATATGACATCAGTATTGACGCAACAACATGGGGATAAGCAACGCCCCATAGCCTATTATTCATCGCAGTTAGATCCAGTGGCGCGACTTTGCCTCACTGTGTGCAAGCAGTAGTTGCAGCTGCAATGGCAGTACAGGCTTCAGCCTCAGTGGTGTTATTTCACCCCCTCACATTGAGAGTGCCTCATGCAGTTGCAATAATTTTACTGCAAGAAAAAGTGGCATACCTATCTCCTGCTAGACATCTTTCATGTATGACTATACTGCTGAGCCAACCTCATATGACAATTGAACGATGTACGACATTAAATCCATCAACATTACTTCCAACTCCTGCGGATGGCACACCACACAGCTGCCTGCAGGAAATTGAACAGTTAGCTTTACCTAGACAAGATCTCACAGATATGCCCTTGGATAATGCCGAGGTGACATATTACGTGGACGGCTCATGCAGAAGGGGTCCTACAGGGAAGAACCTGGTAGGATATGCAGTAGTTACAGACACTGAAATTTTAGAAGCCCAATCCTTACCACATAATTTATCTGCACAAGCAGCAGAATTGATAGCTTTGACGGGGGCATGTACTTTAGCAAAAAACAAGTGTGTAAACATATATACTGATAGTCAGTATGCTTTTTCTACAGTACATGTGTTTGCACAACAATGGAAAAATAGAGGAATGATAACATCTAGTGGAAAACCTATTAATCATGCGCAATTTATTTTGGAGTTAGAATCTATTCAGTTACCTACCAAAGTAGATATTTGTAAATGTGTAGCTCATACGAAACAACAGGATAAGATTTCAAAAGGCAATGCATGAGCTGATGCAGCTGCAAAGCAAGCAGCCTCAGACTCAGAAACTTTACTTTTGAATGAGGAATTACAACCCTCTGAGATTTTAGATTTAGACATGTTAAAAACAATGCAGACGCTTACTACAAAAGCAGAAAACAAAAATGGATAAAACGAGGGCAATTCTTGAGAATGGACTGTACATTTCAAAGAGAGAAAACCGATATTGCCGTCTAATTTATTTAGATATGCAGCTTTGTTGAGCCATGGGCAGTGCCATGTCTCAAAAGGGGGGATGGTACCGTTAGTAAATCGAATATTCCAAACATATGGATTCACAAATTACACACAAAAATTTTGTGCAGCTTGTCATACTTGTAACAAGCACCATGCACAAGGGGCATTTAAAACCAAGCAAGGAAGTTTTCCTATACCACCATATCCGTTCCACACTATTTGTATGGATTTCATAGAATTGAATAAGTGTGAAGAGAAAAAGTTTTGTTTAGTTATTGTAGACATGTTTTCTAAATGGTATATTAAACCACCAAGAAGGAAAAATAGTCCAAGAAACGACTCAGCCAGTATATCCAAAGAATGTATTTTATAGTACCAACAATTGATGTTCTCCAGCGCCTCAGCATAAGCCTTTTAACAGAGTATAACAAAACCCATTTCTCATTCCTTTATATAGTAAAAAACTATTCTAATAAAACAATTAAAAAACACTTAATTACAGCAGCCATTTCCAATCAAGCTCTCTATTTAACCCCTTAGGGTGTAGAGTGTCAAATTTTAAAATAAACAGTGCTTCTTTCCATTGTAGTTTATTCTTCAAGCACATACCTTTCACACAATGTACTTTTTCCAAAATTGTGCCTGTTAAATTCTTACCATCACTGTTATGATATTTTTTTTAAAATGAAAGCCTAAAGGGCTTTCTACCTTTTCATTTTTAATATTTCTCAGATGTTCTAAGAACCTGACTCGAAAACTCCTTTTTGATTCACCTATGTAAAATAAATTGCATTCACATTTGAGTACATAAACAATACCCTCTGTATTACAGCTAAAATTACCATTCACATTAAATTTCTTTCCATTTATACAGTCAAAAGAATTTACTGTTTGGTTACATATACTACAATGACCACATGCTTTAAAACCATAATCAGAAATACATTTAGTTAAACTGGCAGCAGAAAAAATAAAATAAGCATGAACTAGCATATCTTTAATACTTTTTCCACGTCTATAAGACACCATAGGTTTTTGAGGTAACAATTCACCCAAGCATGGATCTTGTAACAAATGTGTCCAGTAAAACATAACAATTTCTACTAATTTCTCTGTATATGTTCCATATGTTGTAACAAAAAACATTTTATCCACTTGTTGATTATACACATTTTTATCTGATTTAGCCCTATATTTTACTTGTTTATGAGTCTGATTATTAAAATTCAAATTATTTTTAGCTTGTTCTACACTTTCTACACTATAACCTCTTTTGATAAATTTCTGGCAAGTCAACTCAATTTCTAATTCTTTTTGTTGTGCATCACTAGTTAATCTTGAGATTCGCAATAATTCATTATAGGGAAGTGTTGATATTAAGTGTGGAGGATGGCAACTAGTCCCATTAATGAAATTATTCACACCTTCAAATTTATGATGCACTGATGTTACTACCTTATTACCCCTAACATGCAAATTTACATCCAAAAATGTAACTTTATCTCCCCACTGAGCTCCATCAAACTTTATACCAAAATTATTACAGTCTAGGTCATGAATAAAATTATGTACATCTAAACTACCCCTTCACATAGAAAGATTAAATCATCTATGTAACGATAATATTCTATTACATGACTTCTGAAAAGCACATTCTATATAGAAATTTGGTTTCAAAATAACCCATAAATAGATTTGCATATACTGGAGCGAAAACTGCTCCCATTGCTGTGCCTTTAATTTGTTGATAAAGAATTTCATTAAATTCAAAAAAAATATTTTTAAGACAAAACAGTATTAAATCAACTGTATAATAAGTAAGTGGAGTTTCACCCAAATGAAATTTAAGAGCTTTCACCCCTAATTCATGTGTAATATTAGTATACAAATTTTTAACATCTACTACTATCCAGTACCTATTTTCATTCCACTGAATTTTATTAATTTTCTCCAGAAAGTCAAAGGTGTCTCTAATATAGGAAGACAACTGCACAACCTTTGGTAAAAGTAATTCATGCAACACAATTCCTATATTATGAAGAAAATAGTTGCAAGCAGACACTATAGGACGACGGGATTATATCTATCTTTATGTAGTTTAGGAAGACAGTAAAATTTAGCCATAGTACAATTTTCTATGGAAAATTTCCTCTCTGTCTTTTTTGGTAAAATAGCCAAGTCTATACCCCCTATTTATTAGTTCATTATATGCTGACAAGGCTGTTTCATATTCCTTCCATATAGCAATTCTATATACTTCCTCATTATTTAAATTATCCATACACATCTTATAATACTGTTCTACTGTCATTATAACTAACTTATTACCTTTATCTGAGGGCTTAAATATAATATCTTTTCTACATCTCATCTTCGTTAAAGCCTCCCATTCATTTTTAGTTAGATTATAAGACACTTTTTCCTTTTTTTAAAAAATATCGTGCATAGAATAATTCACTATGCTGGAAAAACATTTCACTGCCTCATTAGTAAAAGGAGGTATATAGTTACTTTTTATGCTAATCCCATTTGTCGGTAATAGACAGTAAGCATTCACAGTTTCATCATTCTCAAAAAAAGAATCACAAGAAAAAAATTCCATAGAAATTGTTTCATTCAAAGAATCATCCATATCAAAGGAATTAGTTACTTGTACATTTTTTTTCTTTTGACTTTGAAAAAAAGCACAAAAGATGTAACTTTCTTACTAGCTTATCTATTCTAGATGTATGCATATTAGAAACAACAGTAGGAATAAACTTAATGCCACAATTTAATACTGCTATTTCAGTATCTGAAAAAGAACTGCCAGTTAAGTTAAAAACATACTGTTCATCTAACCTGTCATTAACACCATTAGTCTTAAGAAAGTTAAATTCTTAAGAATTGATAGCTTTGACGAGGGCATGTACTTTAGCAAAAAACAAGTGTGTAAACATATATACTGATAGTCAGTATGCTTTTTCTACAGTACATGTATTTGCACAACAATGGAAAAATAGAGGAATGATAACATCTAGTGGAAAACCTATTAATCATGCGCAATTTATTTTGGAGTTATTAGAATCTATTCAGTTACCTACCAAAGTAGCTATTTGTAAATGTGTAGCTCATATGAAACAACAGGATAAGATTTCAAAAGGCAATGCATGAGCTGATGCAGCTGCAAAGCAAGCAGCCTCAGACTCAGAAACTTTACTTTTGAATGAGGAATTACAACCCTCTGAGATTTTAGATTTAGACATGTTAAAAACAATGCAGACGCTTACTACAAAAGCAGAAAAACAAAAATGGATAAAACGAGGGGCAATTCTTGAGAATGGACTGTACATTAGCAAAGAGAGAAAACCGATATTGCCGTCTAATTTATTTAGATATGCAGCTTTGTTGAGCCATGGGCAGTGCCATGTCTCAAAAGGGGGGATGGTACCGTTAGTAAATCGAATATTCCAAACATATGGATTCACAAATTACACACAAAAATTTTGTGCAGCTTGTCATACTTGTAACAAGCACCATGCACAAGGGGCATTTAAAACCAAGCAAGGAAGTTTTCCTATACCACCATATCCGTTCCATACTATTTGTATGGATTTCATAGAATTGAATAAATGTGAGAAAAAGTTTTGTTTAGTTATTGTAGACATGTTTTCTAAATGGGTAGAAGCTTTTCCAACCAAAAACCCGGATGCAGCAACAGTGGCAAAAGCCCTGATAAAAGAGATAATCCCTAGATTTGGCATTCCAGAAAGGATTTATAGTGACAACGGCACACATTTCGTAAATCAGACAATCCAGCAACTTGGGAGATTTTTTGGTATCTCCTTAAAGAACCATTGTGCCTACCACCCACAGTCTGCAGGACTGATGGAAAGGTACAATGGTACCCTCAAAAATAAGCTTAGGAAGATAGTTGAGGAAACCCAGAAGAATTGGATACACTGTCTGCCTTTGGCACTGCTGAGTATGAGAACGGTTCCAAATGTGAAGGGTTTGACTCCCTTTGAAATGGTTTTTGGGAGAGCATATTATGTGCCTCAGTGGAAAGCTCTCATGCCTGCAGAGCAAGAGGCTGACAGTTCATTAGCTAGTTATATGAGGAAACTGTTAACAAATAAATCTGTTTTGCAGTTTAACTCTTTTTCAGATAAGGAACAGACCAGACCGGTGGAAGCAGTCTTGGCCCCTGGGACGTTTGTGTGGCTGAAAGTGACGAAAAGGAAGAATTGGGCGAGTCCAAAGTGGGAGGGACCATACCAGGTTCTGTTGGCAACGCCTACTGCAGTTAGAGTGGCCAAGAGGACGTCCTGGGTTCATTTGACACATTGCAAACCGGTAAAGAACTTTCAACTTGATAAAAACTTTGTGACTGATACACAACCAGACCGAGATGGCCAAAAACAAAGTGAATAGAAGTTTAGATCAACCCCAGAGATGTTGCATAATCATTTTGTTGAGTATACATTTATTGACTGTAATTGTGACAATTTTCCTCTTGTTGTGATTTATCCTACACACAACCACACAAGTGAAAGTGGGAAGGCGTGACGAAACATCTATAGACTGGCACCCAAATTTTAACACATACCTAGCCATGAAACGTGTATATGCAGAGACTATGAGCATTTCAAATTGCTGGGTTTGTACAGCTATACCAACAGCATATGGAGGACTGATAATGTCCGCTGTCCCTTTGGGGATAAATGAGACTTGGGAGAATTTACTCTTCGATACAGGAACTGTGAGATCACAGGACAAAATAGCTTTATTTTTACCTGTCACACAAAAAGGAGTGGTATGTTTTTATAAAAATGATACCCTCCAGGTGAGCTGGAGCAATTGTAATATAACCATATCTTACCGATGTTATATTAAGAATAGTAATGGCAATACTTTTTGCAATACTAATTATGACTCATATTTGAACTCATTGAAAACAACCATGAATGATATTCGCAAGAATCCAGTTTTGTTTAAACAATTGTCAGTTATAGATCAGAAAATGTTTCATGCAGGGCTGATGCGTATTAGTACTAAAGTAGAAAACTGTTATTTTATTTGTGGGAAAAAGGCATATAAATGGTTACCTGAGAATATGTCTGGCAGTTGTTTTTTGGGTTATTTGGTTCCGGCAATAAGACATACTGCAGAATTACCTTTGGGTAAGATACGAAACGTGAGAGAAGCAGCTCGAAAACCTGAAGGTCCAGTTGAAAAACCTGTGAATCCAGTCGGAAAGATCGAAGCTGGCTGGAAAGATCATAATGCCGTGAAAGACAAAAGCAAATTGACTCATATGGACTTGAGTGACAGTGTTATATCCTGGGCAGGAATATTCCCAGCCTATGGAGCAGTCAGATCAGTCTGGGAGCTGAGGAAGTTGTCGAAACTTCTCAAAGTAATGAGTAATGCAACTTTTTCTGCCCTAGAACTGGTGACTGATGAACTGAATGCAATGAGAACTGTTGTGCTACAAAATCGAATGGCTCTTGACTTCACCCTAGCGGCGAGAGGTGGTACGTGCTCGCTTATCAAAGAAGAATGCTGTGCGTATATACCAGATAACATGCATGAAATTAATAATCACCTAGAGGTAATTCAGCAAGTATCAGCCATGACTGAACCAGGCCCAAACCCACTGACGGACTTTTTCCAGAATCTATTTGGGGGGTGGGGTCCCATCCTAATGGATATTCTGATTGCCATTTGCGTGGGTATACTCCTAATAGGAGCATGTGTTTGCTGTGGAATTCCCTGCATGAAAAGATTAATCAAAGATTTTATTGATGTATCTGTTACTGAAACTTTGTACCAAGATATTGAGATTGAAAGATTGATCTCAGATGACATTTTTTCTGAAGTATAGATTGAATGACTCACCTAGCTGAAAATCCTAAGTGGAAGAAGTTGGGAGATGAAATGACACTATGCATACTTCAAAATAGAATAAAAAGTATTAATAGGGGGGAAAATGTTAGAAAAATGTGTATTTGGATATATGAGAAATGCTAATTTTATTTGTACCAAAACAATTATCTCCCCAGAAAACTTCTTTCAAATAACCTTATCCAACAGCAGAAAAATTTACCTAATAAGGCACCCCAAATGTCTTGATATGTGTATATAGATGAACACATTACATGTAAAATGTTAGAAAAATGTGTATTTGAATATATGAGAAATGCTAGTTTAAAAGCAAAGTAGTATATAATGCATTTTATTCTATTAATCATATAGTAGAGAGGATTAATTCATGTTTAAATGTAAAGTAGTTTTGAAACTGCAGTGTGGCTTGAAGCAAGTTGACCTTCGACCCTGGCAGATGCTAGCTTAGCAAGTTTTAATGTTTATGCTTTTCACAAGTGATTATCTGCTGGGTCAGGAAATTAAATGTATGAAATAATGAAATCTTCTGCTCTTTCCTGCTGGGATGATTTGGCCTTGTATATGTATTACTGAGATAGCACACAGCTGGTGAGAAAGTGTAACAGAGAACAAAGAAGTGTATTAAAATACTGAATCTGCTGTTGTACTCGAACTGATATGAAACCTTGAAGAAGTAACTTTACAGAAAGACATTATGTCTGACCAGGTGGATAGCAAGGCCATATTGTTACCAGAGGAAAACTTTTTTAAAATATACAGCATCAGCAGTTTTAATGAATAGAGGACTGTAAGCTAAAGTGATGTAGATGCCCTGTGACATACCATGTCAGTAAGGTGGGCACAGCTTGAATGTTAAACCTATATAAAATTGTGTGCTTCCTGTTTCATGTCAGACAAAATTCTGTACTTGTACGTTTTTTGCCTCCTGGTGTACACTAGTAAACTTTTGAATCTGAACCTCCCATGTATTGAATTCTTGATTTTATTTAACACATGTGATCACTAAATGCAACAAGAAGTTACAAATATCAAAAACCTGGCACCCTTCATGTAATTAAACCATATCTGACTGACAGTGCTAGAAAACACATTGCCCATACTTACCTTCTCCCTAAAATCCTCTGTGCAACTCCTTAAACCATTTCTGACTGGCAGTGCAGGAAAACACATTGCCTACACTAACCTTCTCCCTGCATTCCTATACATCTCCTATTTATGCCAACTTACAAACTGCTCTAAAACACAGACTAAAACAATGCTACATCAAAGTAGCCAAATTCTCGATTAATCTCCAATACAAGATTCACCACTGTCTGGTCTTAAAACAATCTGGACAAACTGTCTCAGTACCTAAATTATGCACAACTAATTAAAACAGATAGTCTTAGCCAAAAGCCAGGGCAGCCACGGTGGTGCAGCGGTTAGCATTACCACCTCACAGCAAGAGGTTATCTGGTTCAATTCTCGGCTGGGGTGCCTTCTGTGTGGAGTCTGCATGTCCTCCCTGTGGTCGCGTGGGTTTCCTCCAGGTGCTCCGGTTTCCTCCCACATCCCAAAGACATGCAGTAGGTGGATTGGGCACTCTAAACTGGCCCTAGGTGTAAGTGTGTTTGTGTGTGTGCCTTCTGTGGAAGGTTGGGCACCAGGCTGGAAACTCGACACTGTAAAAAAACTCCACTGCCAATCATGAGCGGACAGATGATCCACTGTGGCAACCCCTAACCGGGAAAAGCCGAAAGAAGAAGAAGAAGTCTTAGCCAAAAGCCAGAAAACTGTCCAGCTCTAAGTAGCCTTATTAAGCTTACGGAATTCTTTGTTCTAGAGACAAACACCAATTACTAGTAACAAAATCAAACTATACAGCAGCTGACCTGTTATACTGAAACTATGTTTTCAAGCTATGGAACACAATTCCTAACCAAATAACACAAGTAGATAACTGTAACTCCTTCAAAACACAATTACAACAACATTTAAGGGATACTCTGCTCTGCTCATGCTCCTGTCTAGGTTAAATGGAACTATTATCATCCTTCGGTCTCATCTGTCAACATTATCATTACATTATTTGCATGCAAATGCTAAATTTTTCTGGACAATCTTTTTTCTTTTTGTCCTAGTCGTATTGCTTACTGCTTAAGGCCACATCTTGATTTTTCATTTTAAGGTCACAATTTATTTCATATTATAGGTGCACAAATATCTCTCCATTGATAGCATTTCAGAAAATCACTTAATGCCTGTTTTGTACTTATTTTTTTTATATTCATGCAGTTAATAGCATTTGTTGAATTGCACTATACTACAAATAATGTAAATGCAGTATTCTATTTAATTGTCCTTTCTACAGCGCTAGAAAATTGTTGCTACCTGTTATGGGTTCTGTGGAATAATTTTATCCATCAAGTTGAGCTATGCTCCCTTAATTTTTGTATTGTATTGTTTCTGCAGCTTTTCTTCCCAGGCCCCTGCTGAAATTGGATTCATGCCCAGACATACAAAAATAAGATAGTATACTGCAGGAACACATTACAACATAGTGGAGTTCATGGAAATCAAAAGCAAACCCATAAATAATTAAATAACACAAAATGGATAGAAAAAAATTGGCTTCACTTTTTATAAACTTTAAGCACAATGTGCAGATCCATATCAAAATGCAACTATGTGTCCTTCAAAGGCAGGAAGAGCTCCTAATTTACATAAGATAAACACACATTTCTACACATTCCTAATTTATTTCTTATTATTTCCTCATTTTCATAAATATTTCTCAAGCTGGTTTAAAGTACTGCACCTAAGTACATTGTCTCTTGGGTTGCGCCTTAGCCTTGGTCAGACACAAACTGTGATGAGGGCAGCAACTATAAATATTGTCCCATATCTTATTGAGAGCAGAATCCCAGCACCAAGAAATGGTTGCATTCTTCATCCCTTTAGCAGGCAATTTTCACAAGCCTACAATGACATTTAAATATGTTGCACGAATATTCACAAAATATTGAAAGAGATTACTAGCTTATTGATGTGATTTGACAGTGGAATGGATGGAAAAAAATGAAGATAATATAAATTAAGAGCATTAGTAGTCTTAACTCTTATTATATAAACATACTTAAACTGTCCTGGTATTAGAAAATAAAATGATGACATTCATTCTTCCACTATAGTACTCTAACCCTCTCTTTGTGCATCTCAAATCTTGTTATTCAAATGGTGTTTCTGAACATCTATTCAACTTCCATCCCTCTCCTTGCTGTACATGTGAGTTGTGGTCATTCATCATTCCCCTTCTAGGGAAAAGAAAAAGCAGAGGTAAACATGTACAGTGTGCATTAGGAAAATAATATGCAATCAAGATGCAGTCCTAAGAAAAGAAAGAATATGGTCCATAAAAATGTCCATAATCAAGACGTCCTTACAACAGATCCATTAACCGAGTCAGTTGATCTCAAGGAAGGACTCTTTGAAGTAGTAGGATATAAATTCATTGACTGCCTAGAAGAGCAACTCTACTCTACTTGGGAATCTAAGTCCTTAAGTTATTATTATGATTTCTGTCACAATGAGACTCTAGAACTATTTGGAATGTAATCACGACAGTGAAATTCTGGCCAAAGAACAGCCTTTGTCATGGTTCCCAGCAGTTCTTTGGGTACCCCTAGTATGCAGATGTTGGTTCCAAGTTTACAGATGTTGGTTCCTAGTATACATATGTCAATTCCTACTATATGGATGCTGTTTCCTAATTTATAGATGCTGGTTCCTAGCATACAGATGTTAATTCCTAGTATACAGATATTGATTCCTAGTATACAGATGTTGGTTCCTAGTATATAGATGTTGGTCCCTAGTATGCAGATGGTAGTTCCTAGTGCACAGGGTTTGGTTCCTAGTATACGAATGCTGGTTCCTAGTATGCAGATGTTGGTTCCTAGTATATGCATATTGGTTCCTAGTGTACAGATGTTGGTTCCTAGTGTACGGATGTTGGTTCCTAGTATACTGATGTTGGTTCCTAGTATAAAAATGTTAGTTCCTAGTATGTAAAAGTTGGTTCTTAGTATATGGATGTTGATCCGTAGTATGTGGATGTTGGTTCCTAGTGTAGAGATGTTGGTTCCTAGTATACAGATGTTGGTTCCTAGTATATGGATTTTGGTCACTAGTTTACAGGTGATAGTTCCTAGTGTACAGGTGTTGGTTCCTAGTATATGAATGTTGGTTCTTAGTATGTAGATGTTGGTTCCTAGTATATGGATGTTGATTCCTAGAATATAGATGTTGGTTCCTAGTATACTGCTGTTGGGTGCTAGTATATATGGATACTGGTTCCTAGTATATAGATTGTGTTACATCTGGGCCTATTTTCTAGGCCATCTACTTTTTTTGAAGCTCTTCTAACTGTGAAACCTGTAGTGATTCTTTATTAATCAAATTTTAATGTGAGCCTGCACTCCATCTCTTGCAAATATAACTGTTTTTGTTGTCCTTGTGGGTGCATTGCTGTAGTATGGTAAGCCTCTACAACCATAAGTAATCCTGTAAGTCTCTCAAAGAGGGAAAACATTTTTTCTTGAATACTGATCATCTTGAATTTTTGTAATACTTATGAAATATTTCTTTGCCATTACAACTGAGCTGCCTTGACAAGATCATTCTTTTTTTCTCCGTGATTGCACATTCATAGTTTATTTTCTCTAGCAGTGATTCTTGGGTTGAAGTTATATTGTTAATTTAATTTAGGTTATCCACACTCTTGAAGGGAGATTAGACTCAAGAATCTTAAAGGAAAAAATACCTAGAAAATACTCCATGGCAAATTAATAATCACCCTACACCTTCTCCTTGGACAGTGTTTGAATGAAGCAGTTGTTCATTATCCTTATAATTTGACCATCATGTCTCTACAATAAAGAATGCCTTTTATCTGGCTAATCTCACTTCCAAAGGTATCTTCACTCAATCCAAAGGAGTCTTAATTCCCCTTTACTTCTGTCTCATCAGACTTGTTATTGAATATAATCCTTCTCTGGGAATACATTTGCTTAAATATATTGAACAATTTGAGAGACTTCAGAGATTTATCGCTAAAATGATCAATGGCTTAAAATCTCTTAGTTATCAAGAGAGAGTGGCAACCCTTTCTCTGTAGTCAGTCTGTTACTGACTCATCCATTGATATCTGTGTCTAGCCTTTCAAGCTATGAAAGCTGTAACCCTATTTTGACTTTCTATTCCTTCACAGAACTAATGGCACCTCAAATATTTGGTTAAAGGAAGTAAGCCTTCACCAGCAGATATATAACACATGTTGGTGTGATAGATTCCTGTCCCAACATATCTCTCAGCTGTGGAATAAATGTCCATTACATGGCAAGCAGAGTGGTACCTTTGTCACTTTCAAGATAAACCTAAAAATTGGATGAGCAATCTCAAATTCTCCTGTGGTGTATATTGTCTTGCCCACCTTAAGGATGGGAAAACTTTGGAATAGTTTTCTTTGGCTAAAATTTTAATGGTCTGCAGACTGATTGCCTAGTATTTACCCATGAACCAATGAACCTAAGTAGGATTAGATGTGAATGCCTTTAGTCCTGCAATAAGCATTTGCTAGAGCCAGGCATTTTACAAAACCCCAGCTGCGGTAACTGATCCAACATCCATCCATCCACAACCCCTTTTCCCATTTTGCACATGGGGTTGGGATGTCACCTCAACAGTGACAATCATCTTGAGCCAAAGTTTACACTGCTGAGTGGCTAACCCTGCCACAGTAGTTCATCTGTACCACTCACTTGTGCACACACTCATACCTACGGCCAGTTTAGAGTGTCCAATCTACCTACTGCATATCTTCGGAGTGTGGGATTCAGGTTGGTGAATTGATAGTGGGAGTGCCCTGCCTCAAATCTTTGAAAGTGATTGTGGTGCCTGTGACTAGATATGTGAATTAAGACATCACTAATATCCAGTGTATATATCAAATGTTAAAAAAGGAGCGGGAAAACAACTTGCAATATCAGCATCTTGAATTTTTCAAACCTGAGCCATGTATTTATCTTTGTTAGGACTAGAATGGGCCTACAAGAAACCTTTCTTGACACCAGGAAGATTCTTGATTAGACTCTCATGTTTTGGTTCTGTTTTCATATAGGTTCTATGATTCTGAGTTCTTGTAGGATGAGAGGGTCTAGATAGATTGATCAGTTGGTGCTGGTGGTAGTGGGATGTCTAGCATTTCTGGCTTTCTTAGAAACAGTAGTTTGTAACCCTAGCATATTCTCTACAATACCTATTTGCCTTTTGCATTCCTTTTTTAATTTCTTATGCACTGGTTTACCCTTCCTACTATTTATGAGACACATGTGATGGGTAGGGGACAAGTCTGGTGTGGGTCAGTTTTAGGGAGGGGATAGAGATGGAGAGCTGCTTCACAGAGTTACAATGATCGGAGGACTACCAGTCTTCCCCTTCTGGTCTCCTTGTCATTTTTTTCTCATACTGGTCTTTCTTATCCTTGTTTTGCTCACCTTTGCGTTGAATCCACTAGAAGGGTGCAGACTTAAATGGGTAATTTCTATCATATGTACATTTGGGGGAGTTTCATACTGCTATTAATGGAGTATTTTAACCTATTTTTCTCTACAACCCTGCACACATCCAGTAACACCCTAAGGGTGGGATGTAAAACTGGAATCACCCCTAAATAGTCCCTCACTTTTGTAAGGAGTGGATGCCCACAACATGCTTCATCCAGCCTCAGACAACACAGTACATTTGTTTTCCATGGTCTCAACCATGGAAATCAAACTCTGGCAGTGTGTCCACACCAGAATGGCACACTCACCCCCCCTTCCCCATGCTATCAAGGAATCCTTGAGTCAAGGAGATCCTTTACTGGGAACTGCCTGGGAAGACAGAATGGCCAGGAACCTTCTCTGCCTAAGAGCCAGGAAACATTGGGGAGATGAAAATAGCTACCATATGTTTCATCTTCTTAGTCCCCATAAGTGAGTCTGCTGCCTTGAAGGCCATGGACTGAGGATTGGATTTCCAGACATCCATGTCCTCACTATTGATGCCCTCCTCATCTAGAATAGTATTATAAAATACTCTTCACTCACAGGTGCCTGAGTCAGGACATCTGGTCTGAATTCCATTTGGTGAATTTCAGCTAAGTAGGACAACCTTTGATCTGCAGGTATGCTAGCTTTGAAGGGGATTTGCTGGAGACTTTGGATAACTGAGACACCAGAGTTAGTGTCTGCAAAATGCATTAATGTGAGTCACATCCTCAAGCTAAACAGGAATATCAGCCGCCGTTCTCACATCCCCCATGTTCCTGACTGCCTTCTCCTCAGATCATTTCTCTAATTACCTCTTGGGAATGACATAAAAGGTCAAGAATGAAATGGGAGATACCATGGCACAACAGGTCAACGCTTTGAGTTTCTTTGGATTTAATAGTTTTACAAAGAATACTCCCTTCTCCTAAGAGATTTTGGTGTGAATCCTTGACTGAGCCACAACTCTCAGTATTGTGCTCTGGGTCCAAACAAAACATCCACAAACTGCACTAGTGTTTATATGGGGTTTGTCTACTTTAAGAGTACCTGAAATCTTTCTTAGTGAATGCCAAGCATATCTAGTCTAGCATCTGATTCTATAAACAACATTATACTAAACACCACTAATGAAGTACAATTAGTAGTAAAAAATGTTTGCAATGGGGTATCTGATTGCACTCCAGAGTACGCTAAAACAACACCAGACTACAGATGCAGAAAGAACATACATGCACTATGGCCTGAGGTAAGAATGTTGTATAGTAGCTAAGGCAGATGTCTGCTTCATACAGAGAATGTCCTGAAAAATCTTGGTGGTAGATACCTACTGACCTGGAGGGGAAGGGCGCTGATCCCTGGAAGTCATGCTGGACATCAGGCTTTCTGTGGCAAAAGTCCACACAGTAAGGACTTTTGTAACAGTAATCCTGTGAAGAACCTCTAGAGATATCTACTTGTGTGAGTTTTTCTCTGTACGAAACTTTCAGTTGTGATAGATGAAAATATATAAAATCAAGAGAAAAAAATACATAAATAAAGTATGAGATTTCATTCAGTCCTAGAGGGAAAGAAAGTGCAAAGGCACACCTTTTTAATATACAGAAGTATAAGGATCATTCTGTAGAGAAAAACAATGTATTTTATTTTTATTTTACATTTGTTTATTGGGGTAGTACACTGATCATGACCATTTGCAAGTACTTCCAAGGTACATTCTGGTATGCTTAGTTAAATCAACAATAAAATATATTAATACTTTTGCTGAATGCATATATACTTATTACAAAGTATATTATTAGGCATTTAGTAGAATCAAGCTTCACTAAATTTGTATGCAATCAATGGCTTTAAGTTAACAATTATCCACTAAGTTGATTTTTTGCATATATTTTTATTAGAATGTTAAGCTTCAAACAAACTTTCTCATTTGACAGGTGTATCAGAGGGTCTACTTCAGTTTACCAAAATAACAGATAACCGAAACTTAAATCACTGAGATGACAACATTGAAACATCAGTACAAAGAAAGTATACAATACTGAAACTCATAACAACAAACAACCAACTCCGCATGTGAAACATGATTTCAACACATATGTTTACCTTTTTGTGTTTTTGCAGGGGGCAGGTAACCCTGTGCTCCCCACACCCCCTGCAAATTATATGTAGCAACTCCAAGATTGCACTACAGTGGGGAAAAGGGTAAATTTCCTGATCCTGACTGTACTGCAATCTCCATTCAGAACCTCCAAGTGCTATATAACATCGGCAGTAGATAATTCTTTACAGAAAAAACACTGAGGCTATTGTTGCCTGTAGTGTGAGGAGTGGTGGGTAACATCCGCAGTTGGTTGTTCATTGTTATGAGTTTCAGTATTGTAAACTTTTGTTGTACTGATGATTCGATTTTGCCATCTTGACGTTTTAAGTTTCAGTTATCTGTTATTTCAGTAAACTGAGGTAGACCCATATCAGGATATACAACAGCAGTTCCCGTAATTCATATTTGCTATGTGCTATGTTATATTCATTAGCAGCTCATATATGCAATACAGAGTCATAAGTGAAATAATCCTCTTATGCATGGAGCATATGATTCATAGGAATCATTTATTGGACTTTCAATGCAACTTATTCTCACAGTCATCAATACCCACTCTATGGCTGTACCCCATAGGCTAGTTAGTCCTAGATAAAATTTGTGAGCACCTATCCAATCATACAGGATTTGTTTGAAGGATGACAACTTGTTGCACTGCTTTACCAGGGGAGAGAGTTTATTCCAGAGAAGGGGGAGGCACCGCATAATGGCTCTATATCTCTATCACATTCTATTTATCTGCTGATGAAGATTTGGGTCCCTGGTTCTGGCATTTCCTAAGGCTTTAGACTTGCAGCTGTATAGAAGGTAAAGGGTAACAAGATCTCTAATGGCACAGTAGGTGTGGCACAGATCAACCCTTCAGTAGTCTAGAATATATTGAATAAAGGGACAGCGCTCCTAGTCTCTCTTGGTAGCTCATGGTTTTTAAGCCTGAAGTCTTCATGTTTATGAACTTCAGGGGCTTCTCTACTTGTTGTATATGTCAATTGAGGTACAACTCAATAGGGGCATTGTACTCTAGAACTGGTATAATCATTGAATATAAGGGAGTGATGGTAGCTTTAGCTCTGAATAATATACCTTTGGCTATTAGTTCTAGTAAATGTAAGATTCTTCTGACTACTGTTGCCATGAGATGACAAAATGTGTGGAGAAGTGTCAGCCTAGGTACCCAGGTCTCTGGCTGCATGTTTGTTAAGTAGTAGAGTATTGCCTGTACTGCTCACTATAGAAAATAATACTACAATTTCTGGCATTTAATCCGAGCCCAGTTTTAGCACACCAGGTATTAACTAGGGTAAGTTCTTTCTGAAGGACAGAAGTATCAGCGGCTGTCTTGACAATAACAGTCAATTTGCAGTCATCTGAAAATTTAATTAACCAATGGTCCTCATTCTGAGCTTAGCAATCAGAAAATTAAATCCCAAAAAAGAAGAATTCCAGTATAAAGCTCTGGGGGCTTTGCTGGTTATCTTCACACTTTTAGATGAGGCACCTTCCATATAAACTGTATTTTATCCAGTTTCCTATCCATATTACCATTTAAGGGTCTATATTTAAAGCATTTTGTTTTACTTATTTTAGCTTGCTTACAATACCTGCATGAGGTAGGATGTCAAACACTTTCTCTTTGTGAACAGCACGACCCCTGTCAACAGCCAGTTTGACCCTTTCATAGAGGTTAACTAAATTTAATAGACAGAATCTCCCTTTGATAAAGCTGAACTGTTTAGTGTACAGTCTAATGAGATTTTTTGATATTACAATTGATGAAAATGAAGAAATAATTTATACCAACCTCAAAATAAACCAAAATAAAACCACTAACATAATAAGATGCTACTTCCCACCCTGGCCATAATATCCCTCCACTAGAAAACCTCCTCAGTTGGGTTACCCACCATCTTCCCCAAGAGACCATAATTTTAGGTGACTTCAGTATTGACTGGCAATCCTGTTGTGGCAACCATCCAGCCCATCATCTAAACCTTCATAGTTTCACCCAACTCATCCAGTCACCTACCAGAATACTGGGCTTTCGGATATTGGCAAAGGCTCTTGCTACCCCCATAGTGCCTTTTTTAGGCAAGGCTCAAAAGACAAACCCACCTCCATAGGTATCACAAGGGATAAGAAACTAAGAGTAATGCTACTCAATGCCAGAAGTCTAAACCTCAAGATGCAAGCACTCAAAACTCTCCTTAGCATGGAGAACATCGATATCTGTGCAGTAACAGAAACCTGGTTCAAGGCTCCCGAGAGCACCCCAGCACTACCAGGTTATACCTCATACCATGCTTTTTGGCCCCAAAACTTGGACCGAACCACAAAAGGAGGGGAGTATCAATATTCAAAGATACCCACACCTCCACGTTGGTGGCACAGCACGAAGCATCAGAGACTATCCATGTGCAACTAACAGTGGGTAAAACTGCCTTCCAGTTTATAGCCTGCTACAGACCACCCTCCCAAACCCAGGAACCCCACTCGGCCTTCCTGAGAACACTGGAAAATATGAAGGTCTCTCCAAACACCATTATATTGGGCGACTTCAACTACCCAAACATAGACTGGGAGCATTACTCTAGCTCCAACACCCTAGCCCAAAGGATCCTAGAATTTATAAACTCAAATGCTATGGAACAACTTGTTACCACTCCCACAAGAGGGGAAAACATACTGGACCTGATCATCATCAACATGGGGACTCTATGCTCCAGACCAGAAGTGTATCCCTCATTGGTAAGATCAGACCATAAACTAATCTCACTAGATATTCACATCCCGACTCCACCCCCTGCCCTGAAAACCACAGTGAAAAACTTCTCTAATGCAAATTTCACACTCCCCAAAACCGAGGTGGAATCCTTCAAAGCCCCCGGGCCTGTGGAAAATATGGCCCAGACTGCAGAATCCTTTATAACCGCATTATATGAACACCTTCAGGAATGCATGGATCATGCAATCCCAAATAAAACCAAGTCCCAATCCTCCAAAGGCAGACGTCCTGTCTGGTGGACCCCAGCCATAAACAAACTATACAATAGAAGGACGAAGCTACTACATGATAGAGCAAAATCTCAAAAAGGGAAGGCATCTCTGATCAGTATTAGCAAAAAACTACGGGCACTCATAAAATCGTCTAAGGCCAGCTTCGAGAGAAAAATTGCACAGGACACTAAGGATAATCACAAGGCTTTCTTTAGTTATGTTAGGAACCTGGGTGGGAATTCCTAGATATGCTCAGAATTAGTCCAAAATGACAAAAAATACACTGAACCCACAGACATTGCCAACATCCTAGCTGACAGGTTCAGTGCAAACATCTCCCCCCTCCCCACCAAAAGGGCAAATATCTATCCCAGCAGAGTGCTGCCCCCCTGACATCTCAGATGCTCAGGTAAGAGCTGCCCTCTCCAATGCAAAAAACACAGCATCAATGGGACCAGACGGTGTCCCAGGCTGCGTCCTACATGAACTTCAAGAAGAGCTAAACCCAAAAATAAAACTACTGTTCAATCTCAGCCTTACTACAGGATATGTACCCAAAGAGTGGCGTACAGCAACAGTGGTCCCTCTCCACAAAGGTGGTGCCTCAACGGATCCTGGAAACTATCACCCCATAAGCTTGACTAGCTTGGTCTGCAAAGCTATGGAAAGGATCATCATGGACCTCATAAATAAAGATATTGGGGACCTACAGACACTGGATCCTACCCAGTTTGGCTTTGTTAAGGGCAGATCCTGCCTCTTAAACCTGGTTGATTTCTTTGAAAACAGTCACTAAGGCCATTGACGAGGGGAAGGTGGTCCACACAGCCTACCTGGACCTTGCAAAAGCCTTCGATACAATACCCCACTCGGCATTATAGATAAGCTCACCAGCTTAAATATAAACCCCTATGTCACTAGATGGGTTGCAAACTGGCTCAAGGACAGAACCCACATGGTTAGAATTGCTGAAGCCATGTCAGACTCCAAACCAGTTTCAAGTGGCATCCCACAAGGCTCAGTCCTGGGACCTCTCTTGTTCGGTATATATTTCTCGGAGGTACAGGCCAACAAAGAAGGACTGTGGCTGACCAAGTTTGCAGATGACTGCAAACTGGGCGCCATAATTGACACTCCAGCCGACACA
This sequence comes from Protopterus annectens, assembly GCF_019279795.1. NCBI lineage: Eukaryota > Metazoa > Chordata > Ceratodontiformes > Protopteridae > Protopterus > Protopterus annectens. The sequence continues at coordinate 34,801,196 of NC_056726.1, forward strand.
AGCATCCTCCAAAAGGGTCTCATAGAAACAGACAACTGGTGCCAGAGCCATGGCCTCAAGCTAAATGCCAAAAAGTGTATAGTCATCCCTTTGGCAAAACAAAGTGCCCACAAATTACCACATAGGTGGTAATCCATTAAGTACAGAAGAAGTAATTAGGGACCTGGGGACCCAAGTTGATAGCAATCTCTCATTTGACAACCACGTGGCCAAAGTGGTTAGAAAAACATTTTATATAGCCCACCTAATCATGAAGGGATTCACATCTAGATCAGGGGAGGTCATCGTGCCTCTTTACTCATCCCTCATCAGGCCCATAATTGAGTACAATGCCCCTTTTGGGATGTACCTTACCAGACTCCTGCAGCAACTGGAAAGAACCCAGAAGTACCTCACCAAGAGGATCAAAGGGCTCAAACAGATGCCATATGCTGCCCAATTAAAGAAACTCCAGCTCTACTCAGTGGCATACCACCTGCTCAGAGGTGATCTGTGCCTGACGTATAAAGCCATGTCCAACCCGGAATTAATGGACATGCTGCACCTAAGAAAATCCAAATCCCATCGAGTTACGCGCTCGAGAGACTTGAACCTCAGCACTGAAATAAATAGGACATGCTGGAGGGACAGATTCATAACCCAGAGGCTGCCTTCACTCTAGAATAAAATCCCAGTCCAGGTTAGGCAGAGTCCCTCATTGACTCTCTTCAAGAGGAATCTTGATGAGTGGATGGGAGATCATAGGTTTACCCCGGGTATCACTTCTGTGTCACTGTTAGACAGAGGCACAGTATACTAACCTTGAAAAAGGGCATAGCAAAATTATTTTAAAATGTGTGGCGAAAGCCAAACACACTCTGGCTAGGCTTATAAATGCCCTAGGGCAGATAGCCTAGTATGAACCTATGAACCTATGAACCTATGAAATAAAAACTCCAACAAGCATACTAATCTAGATTGGATACTAGTCATTAAGATCCCCCAGTCATATATAGCAGGCTGCCTACCGGATAGCCTCAGTGATCATTGCCCAACATTCCGACTCAAAAAACACCTATACCAAGTTAAACCTGTCATCTATTGGCAAATACATAATAAACTAAACTTTAATCCACTCACATTCATCTCATCCCTCAAAGACTGTAACTGGAATCCACTAAAGTATCTCAGCCTAGATGACACAGTTCAGTTTTTCAATACTACCTTCCTAGGCATCCTAAATAACCACACCCCCAGAAGACTTAACAGAACCAAAGCCCAATCCTCCCCATGGCTACAGAAAACCACTAGGTCAGTAATGAAAAACAGAGATAAAGCCTGGGATCACTGGCACAAAACCAAAATCCTCTCAGCTAGACAGAAATTCCTAGAGCTACACAATAGAGACAAAAAGCTAATAAAGCAGGACAAAATCCAATACTACCAGTCTGCGCTTAACTCCTCCCAACACAACCCCAAGCAAGTCTGGTCCTCCATAAACTCCATCCTCCACCCAGGTAAAGTCAGTACCCCTCCACCTAACATTCTCCACTCCTCAGAAAATATTGCTACCTTATTCAATAAACATTTCACACAAACCGTGCTATCACTAGCTAGACAACACAACCCCCCTCCACTCCACCCCACACCTTCACCTAGTAATCTCCCCACTGCCTTCTCTTTTTCTCCTATTCCTACTTCCAACATAAAAAAACTTTTAACTAAACTTAAACACATCAAACTAGCAGCTGACAACCTTCCAAGTGAATACCTACAAACTGCAGCCGATGCCCCAGCCTACCCAATCTCAATCGTGATTAACCGATCACTATCAGAATGCTACGTCCCTTCACTATGGAAAATATCACACATCATTCCTCTCCACAAAAGCAGCCCCTCCACAGAACTCACCAATTACTAGCCCATAGCAATTCTGTCTCCACTCTCCAAAATGCTAGAGAGATGCATTCACTCTCAAGTCTTAGACTACCTCCTTACTAACAACCTCCTTTCTAACAGTCAACATGGTTTCCGATCAAACCATATCACTACCACTGTCTTACTCTCTTTTGCTAACACTATCGTTCAGCATAAAAGCAATGGCTATCTCTCCTCTGCAACTTTCCTAGACCTATCTAAGGCATTTGACATGGTCCCACACAAACAACTTATCTCTGTTTTCAATAACCTATCCTTGTCTCAATCAGTTACCAACTGGTTTCAGAGCTACCTGACTGGCTGCCAGCAATCTGTTGTATGGCAGAATGACATATCTCCCTAACTGCTTGTCTCTATTGGCGTTCCCCAAGCATCCATACTTGGACCTTTACTCTTCTCCATTTTCACGAGTAATCTAGTCACTGCCACTAAAAATGGCTCTCTCATACAATATGCAGATGACTCAACCATCATGTGCTCAGCCCAGTCCCTACCTAAACTGCAAAAGGTCACACAGGATGCCTTTTCCTCTGTTGAAACTTGGCTATCTGATGCCCAGTTAATACTCAATCCAAACAAAACTAAACTCTTCATCTTCCAACCCACCAAACATACACAAACCTACTCCCACTTTAATATCACAACCAAAGACAACATTATTATCCACCCAACAGATCATATCAAATTGCTAGGAGTAGAGATAGACAATAATCTCAAATTTGACATTCACATATCCATGACCATAAAAAGTCCACAAAAACTAGGAGCCTTATACAGAAATAAGCAATTCCTCACCAAAGGAGCCAGGATGTCAGTAGAAAATTCCCACCTTATCTCCACCCTTCATAGGTTCATAGGTAGGTACTAGGCTATCTGCCCTAGGGCATTTATAAGCCTAGCCATAATGTGTTGGCTTTCGCCTCCCTTTCAGACTAGATTCCTGAGCCTCTGTCCAGCAGGGCCATAGAAGTGATCCCAGGAGCAAATTTATGATTTCCCATATACTCATCAAGATTTCTCTTGAAAAGGGTCAGCGAGGGGCTCTGCCTAACATGAACTGGGATTCTATTCCAGAACACGGGAAACCATTGGGATATGAATCTATCCCTCCAGCATGTCCTATTTATTGTTGTGCTAAGGTTTAAATCCTTGGAGCGTGTAGCTCTAATGGATCTGGTTTTCTTGAGGTGGAGCATGTCCAACAATTCTGGGTTAGACATGGCCTTGTACGTCAGGCATAGATCACCTCTGAGTAGGCGGTAATCAATTGAGTAGAGCTGGAGTTTCTTTAGTCGAGCTGCATAGGGCATCTGTTTGAGGTCCACGATCTTTTTGGTGAGGTATTTTTGAGGTCTCTCCAGCTGTTGCAGGTGTCGGGCAAGGTACATCCCAAATGGGGCATTGTACTCAATTATGGGCCTAATTAGCGATGAGTAGAGGGGCACAATGACCTCTCTTGATCTAGATGTGAACCCTTTTGTGATTAGGTGGGCTATATAGAAGGTTTTTCTAACCACTTTGGCAATGTGATTGTCAAAGGAGAAGTTACTATCTACTTGGGTCCCCAGATCCCTAATTACTTCTTCCGTACTTAGTGGATTACCTCCTATGTGGTAGTTTGTGGGCACTTTGTTTTTCTCAAAGGGGATGACTATGCATTTTTTTTGCATTTAGCTTTAGGCCATGGTTCTGACACCAGGTATCCATCTCCTTAAGGCCCTTCTGAAGGATGCTTGTGTCAGCCGGAGAGTCGATTATGGCTCCCAGTTTGCAATCATCTGCGAACTTGATCAGCCATAGTCCTCCTGTGTTTGCCTGTACCTCAGAGAAGTATATACCGAACAAGAGGGGTCCCAGGACTGAGCCCTGTGGGATGCCACTTGTAACTGGTTTAGAGTCGGACATGGCACCTGCGACTGACCATGTGAGTTCTATCCCTGAGCCAGTTTGCAACCCATCTTTTGACATATGGGTTGATATTTAAGCTGGTAAGCTTATTTATGATGCCAGAGTGGGGTATTGTGTCGAAGGCCTTTGTGAGGTCTAGGTAGGCTGTGTGGACTACCTTTCCCTCATCTAAGGCTTTGGTAATTGTTTCAAAGAAGTCAACTAGGTTTAAGAGGCAAGATCTGCCCTTAACAAAGCCGAATTGGGTGGGGTCCAGTGTTTGGAGGTTCCCAATGTCTTTGTTTATGAGATCCATGATGATGCACTCCATAGCCTTGCAGACCAGGCTAGTCAGGCTTATAGTGCAATAGTTCCCGGGATCCATTGTGGCACCACCTTTGTGGAGCGGGATCACTATTGCTGTATGCCATTCTTTGGGTACATAACCTGTGGTGAGGCTGAGTTGGAATAGTGAGTTTATGTGAGGGTTTAGTTCATTTTGGAGCTCATGTAAGACGCAGCCCGGGATACCATCTGGTCCCATTGATGCTGTGTTTTTTACTTTGGAGAGGGCTGCTTTCACCTGTGTGTCTGTGAAGTCTGGGGACTGCATTCTTCTGGGATAGACACTGGCCCTTTTGGGGGTGGGGGGTAAAGTTTGCACTGAACCTGTCTGCCAGAATGTTGGCAATGTCAGTGGGTTCAGTGTATTTTGTGCCATTTTGCACCATCTCAGAGCAGATCTGAGACCTTGCCACCCAGATTCTTGATGTAGCTAAAGAATGCCTTGTGATTATCTTTAGAGTCTTTGGCGATTTTTCTTTCGAAGATGACCTTTGATGATTTTATGAGGGATCGAAGTTTCTTGCTAGTACTGATCAAGGATGCCTTCCCTTTTTGGGATTTTGCCTTGTCATGTAATATTTTCCTATTTCTGTTGTATAGCTTATTTATGGCCGGGGTCCACCAGACTGGTCTCCTGTTTTTGGAGGAGTGATTCTTGGTTTTGATTGGAATGGCATGATCCATGCATTCCTGTAGGTGCTCATAGAGTGCATTTGTAAAGGTTTCTGCGGTTTGGGTAGCATTTTCCATTAGCCCGGGGGCTTTGAAACTTTCCGCCTCTGCCTTGAGGAGTGTGAAGTTTGCTTTTGAGAAATTTTCCACAGTGGTTTCCTTGACTGGGGGTGGGGTCGGGATGTGGGGGTTGGGATGTGGATGTCCATTGTGATAAGTTTATGGTCTGATCTTACCAATGAGGGATTTACATCTGGTGTGGAACATTGAGTCCCCATGTTGGTGATGACCAAGTCCAATATGTTGTCCCCTCTTGTGGGAGTGGTGACCAGTTGTTCCATGGTATTTGAGTTTATAAACTCCAGGAACCATTGGGCAAAAGAGTTGGGACTTGAGTAGTTTTCCCAGTCAATGTTTGGGTAGTTGAAATCCCCCAATATCATGGTGTTTGGTGAGATCTTCATATTCTCCAATGTTCTCAGGAATGCCGAGTGGGGGTCCTGAGACAAGGTGGGTGATCTGTAGCAGGCTATGAACTGAAAAGCAGTTTTACCTACTGTTAGTTGCACCTGGATGGTCTCCGCTGCCTCGTGCAGTGCCATTAACCTGGAGGTGTGGGTATCCTTGATGAAAATGGATACTCCCCCGCCTTTAATATTTCAGTCTGAGTTCTGGGGCCGAAAAGAATGGTATGAGTTGAATCGTGGTAGTGCTGGGGTGCTCTCTGGAACCTTGAACCAGGTTTCTGTTACTGCACAGATATCGATTTTCTCTATACTGAAGAGTGCCTCGAGTGCGTGCATCTTGAGGTTTAGACTTCTGGTGTTGAGTAGCATTACCCTTAGTTTTTGTTTCTGGTATTGTCTATGGAGATGGGTTTGTCTTTTGAGCCTTGCCTAAAAAAGGCACTATGGGGGTGGCAAGAGCCTTAGCCAGTATTTGAAAGCCTAAGGGTGACAGGTGCAAGCCATCCCTGGAGAAGCAACGTGGCTTGTCCAGCATGTCATCCCAGGCTGACAGATACTGAATCCCCTTTGAATGACACCAATAGCTTAGCCAATTGTTAAAATTGATGATTTTGTCTTTATACTGTGGCATCATTCTTGGTGAGGGCAATATGCTTCTCAGGGTCAGGGTCATACCGGCCTGGGCTACATGATCAGAGAGCTCCTCTATGTCTCTTCATGTACTCCAGGGAGGTACGTCTCAGGTCATTCACACCAACATGGACAATGACAGAGTCATATTTGTACCTGCTGTGGAGTGACCTGAGTGCCTGTGTTATGTGGCGGATCCTGGCTCCCGACAGGTAGCTTACAGTGACCTTCTCCTTGTTCAGTCTGGTGAGTGGGACGTCAGTGTGCCTGACAACAGTCTCCAATTATTAGTGTGTTAGGTGTGTTATTTAGCCTTAGGGGCTGCGACTGTGTGGCACACTGACTTCGTGAAGTATGTGATACGTGAAAGTTGTCGTGGGGTAGTGGTTGCTTGGATGTCTGCTTTGGAGGTCTCTGTTGCTTTGACAGATTTTTATTTAGAGCCTCTGAGTATGTTTTTGTGAGTTTATGGGTCTTGTTTGCTGGTGCGTTTGGTCTATGTGAGACTGGTTTTGTGGTGCGAGTGATTTTCTTCTCCTCCTGACTGGCTGTGCCAGTCTTGGGTTGAGAGAGCTTGGCCTCCAGTTTGGCTATATAGTTGCATCTCTCACATATATGTGAGTTTGTTGGAAGGAGGAGAGGGTTGTCTGTGTACATAAAGCAATTGTAACATTGCCTCAAGATACCCAGATTCACCAGCTGGCCTGGAGAGTATACCTGAAACTGCGCTTTGGACATGCCTGGATAGTTTAAAGAACTGATTGATTGATTGTCCAGGATGGAAGAATAGGGAACCTTGTACTTCTGGATAGTATAAGGGGGTGTAGTGCTAAAGTTTGTTAGTGCTTACTGAGAAATTTGAGCAAGTGCTGGGCTGTAGAATGAAAGTTGAGTGCTTACTTTGAGAGTTTGACTAGTTCTAAGGGAAAAATTGAAGAGGAGACTTTGTGGAGCCGGGAAAAGTTAAAAACTGCTTAAACGGCGCTGTGCGATGTTGTACGATGCTGCGAGATGCACAAAATCGTGCAAAACCGCACAAATGTGGATTTTAAGGCAGGAAACTTGAAAGCGATAGGAATTAGCCCAAAACGGCCAATAAGCTACTAGTTGCTGGGCTGAGACCACTCCTCCAGGGACAGATAGGCTGCTCAAAGCTCCCCACTCTCACTGGTGAACAGAGAAGCTTCCTCCTATCCAAGTAAGGATATGTGCAACACAGGAACTATACCACAGCCCAGAATTCAGCAAAACCTGAAATCTGGACTACTCTAGTTCAGAAAAGGCGGGAAACAAGGATATTTTTTTTTTTTTTCTTTTTTTTTTAGCAGAACAGTAACTTAACAAAAGTTGCTGTAAATGCTTTAGACAGGCTTGCACACTTGAGTGTGTAGCCTACAACAGTTAAACAACACAAAAATATTTCTTTACGCTTTTCCAATATATACCAACTTAAGGCAAAGTGATCTAAATAAACTCAAGATCTGCTACAACAAAATTGCCAAGTTCGCCACTGGGGCATCCAACAGTAGTCACCACTATCTCTCACTTGCTGAACTTGGCTGGCTAGAACTCCCTCTCCTCCTTCAGTAGTACCAACTCTCACTCGCTCACAAACTAGTAAACCATCCTCTAAACGTTCCATCACTCCAAAATCTACTCCTGCCCTATTTCACCACCAGACCACTATGATCCAACAACAAAAATCAGTTACATGTAACTAGAGCCAAGAACTCTGCTGGAGATGCACTCTTCTCCAGCTCAATAGCCAAATTATGGAAGACCCCCCCCCCCACAATAAACCTCTGTACCATCATGCACTCACTTCAAAATTGTACTTAAAGCTCACCTACAAAAATGCTGGTTATGCCCTTGTAACACTCCTCACTAGCATCTCCCACTCCATCCACCCTCAGCCTCTCTTCCACCCCACTAACTACCTTTGATTACAGCCAACTCTGATGCTTGTAAGCTTATTATTTATATTGCTGTTGTAATTTCTTACTGTAACAATGTTAATAACTGCTATTTACTTCTTAGAATACATGCCATCTTGGATGGCACAGATGTTATGTGACTACTGTATGTACTATGTTCTTCATCAGGAAATATGACTGTATTAACATTACTTTGTGGAGCTTTTCTCACCGGGTCTCCACTGAAAAAGGACCTGAGTCCAGTCGGAATTTCATGGTCAACAAATGTAAATAAAGAAATAAATAAATAAATGAAATCAATTATAATATGTTCCAGAGATATGCAGATCAAGCTTCTAAGGCTAATAGTTCTATAATTACTGGAGTCAGTATTTGGACCACCCTTGTGATGGGTCATCATCACCACAGTGTGCCATAACTTTGGAACAAATCCTGTGGTTATGATTAAGTTAAAAAAAACTGAGAAGTTCAGGAAAGGCATGTTTGATACTATTTACCAAACAACCAGGTTTAATGTCAGGTCCCATTGAAGAACAATGTTTGGCCTTAGATAGCACCTTCAAAGCAGGTGACAATATGGGGTGTAAATGATTCTGAGATATGCATACAGAGGATAGATGCTTTAGATGTGAATTTGCACTAAACTTGTTGGCTAGTACACTGGAAATTTTTATTGGGTCAGAGTGGGGAGTCTCATTTAGGATAATTTCTGAACATTGTTGGGTATTGATTGTTCCATAGTTTCATAATATAGCTAAAGAAGGACTAGTAGTTAAACTTAAACTCAGATTTTAACCGAAGTTCATGGGATGCTTTGCTAGTCCTGATTATATTTGTGGTTCCTTTGTAATATTATTTACACTACCCTTGTTATGAGGAGTTTTGGACCCACTAACTGGATTTTTTCCCTCATTCTTGTAAAGTTTATTTATGTTGGTTGACTACCTCAATTGTTTGTTTTTGAGGTTCCCAATTTGCTCTGGTTGGGACTGCTAATTCCATGCTTTATCTAAGTGGGTGTAGAAGTCCTTTATGAAACTGACTGCTGTGTCAGCATTTGAGCTGGTGTTATCAAAGGTGATTCATGAGATTTTATCATCTAATTGTATGATGTTTGCCTATTTAAAGTTCTTAAATTCAGAGATTTTAATGATAAAGGTTACAGGTTTATGGTCTGACTTAACTAGAGATGGAAAGACCTGGGGAATAGTTCATATAGAAACTATATTCAAGAGGGCCTGATATAGAGTAGTATATTGCAGAGAGTGTCTGTTAATTAAAGAACTTCTGGGCCTACTCTATTTTGGAGGCATAGGTCCTCCAGTTAAATGTGTGGTAGTTAAAGGTTCCCAAAGTAATAGAATTCTTCTTAAAAACAAGTCCAATGAAAACTTCCACACTCTTCCTAGACTTATCAAAAGCTTTTGGTATTATTTCCCACCATAAACTCTTATCCTTAGGGCTAAACATTACTTCACTGTAATGGATCCACAGGTACCTCTCAAAAAGAGCACAAGCAGTGAAATGGAAAAATGATTTCTCCACCAGTAAGTATTGGTGCACTACAGGGATTCATACTAGGTCCCAAACATTTTGATCCATTCATCAGGAATCTTTACATTGGTATGAAAAATGTTAACCTAGTATACTGTTGACTTGATCCCAATCTGCTCTGCCAAATCTCTCACTCTAAATGTCAAGACCTTCCACAGCAATCCTTCTTAAGAAGTGAAGTTTTGGCTTTACCTGTCTTTCTTGTAATTCAACAATTCTTCTTATCAATTGAACCAAGGCTAATTAACTCACAACTACTTCTAAACCATAAAAAAACTAAATTACTGCTTTTTGCTCCACAACACCTCTATCAAAACAACACTACTTAGTATCATATCTGCCAACAGCCCCATAATATAACAAGTAAACCATACAAAATTACTGGGTGTCATCATAGATGCCCACTTGAAATTCAACCACCGTGTATCATGTGGTTAAAAAAATATCAAAGACTAGTTGCATTATACACAGTAAAAAGGTACTTTACTGACATATCCAGAAGACTTGTAGCCTCTATTTTCTTACTGCCATCTCTTCTGTATACTGTCACAATCTTCACTAAACTTCATGTCTCATAACTGTTCAAACTCAAGCATTGTTATAATAAAATAGCCAAGTTTGCAGTAAACCATAACAGTAGAACATACCTCTACCTCATCCTCAGAGAATTAAACTGGTTAGTACTACCCAGTTGTTTCTCAACTAACTACAATATACAGTATCCCTAAATGTCAGACAATTTCCAAGACCTTAACAAATGAACAACTTAAAACAGCACTACTCCACCTATAGAATTTCGTGCTCTAGAGAAAATTTACTATAACCAAATCAACTCATACTGCAGGTGACTCTCTATATTCAAAGAGTGTAACTAAACTATGAAACCACATCCTACTACTATTGAAAAACATTAAGAATTTATTTAAAACGCAAATAAAACTTCATGATCAAGTCAATGGATCTGCTTCTGTACATCTCCAAGAAAAATCCCACTATTTTCAGCTTGCCATATCAAACAATTTCTGTTCAGTCAGAATTCTGTAGTGCACAGCCAGTCTTCACAAATACCTAAATAGTTCTGCTAGCATCTCCTGGCTATATGCTTTATATTGTGACACTGCACACCCCCTGCATCTGTCCTTCTAATATCAATGTAATGATAGCCTTATATATAATTGTCTCTGAAACTGCTTTATATGATCATCTGAGGAACTGGAGAGTGTCTTTCCATTTCCTCAAAAATATTTATTTTAGCTGTTTCTTCATCATTCCCAGACCTTTGCAAATCTTATTCACCATACCTATGCCTTTCTAACTTTCACATTTCTTGGCCAATGATGTGTTCTTTTTGATGTAAATTAATCAGTCCTTCTCCTTACCAAATGTTTTTCAGTTTTGTTGAGAACATCCCCCAATTCCTTCCTATTCAGACAGTCTCTCTGTATGTTGAGCTGGAGACCCTCCCACCAGGCCCCACTTTAAAGCCTAGCATTCCTTGTTTATACAGCAGAAATACCTATTAAGCCTTGTTATTCCTTTTCCCCACAACTTCCCATTTCTCTAAGATACTCCCTCCCTCTTCATTATTCTGTTTCCCACATACCCCTGTTACACATTTTTTCCATTTTACTGCAAATTTACTGCCTTCCCCAATAATACACCCCAAAAAACTGCATCTGTTTTCAACTCATACTTCATTGATACCATCCATCAGTAAACTTATACAAACTCCCAACCCACCCAATCTCTCTTCCCCCACGAACCCTCAACTACACAACTCCCCCTTCTTACTAAAACCAATTCCTACCAGTTACATTAAAAACCTTCCCCTTAAACTAAAACCATGTTCTCCATCAGCTAATAAATTGCTATCTGTCTTCCTAAAGGCTGCTGCCAAACCTATAGCATATCCAGTCTCCATCCTCATAAATTGAATCCACTGTCCCTACTATCTGGAAAAAATTCTACACAATACCAGTCCACAAAGGAGGAAATTCCATCAAACTCTCTAATTATTGTACTATAGCCATACTCTCTCCCCTCTCCAAAATGCTTGAGCATTGTGTTTACAAACAATTCTTAGCTTAACTCACTCAAGAAAACCTGATCACTCCTACCCAGCTTGGCTTCTGCCCCCCACCAAAGTACCACTACTGGTCTTATCTCCTTTACTAACTCCATCTCCCTTGCCAGAGATAACAATAAACTTGTGTCTTGTCTCTTTTTAAACCTATCTAAAGCTTTTAACACTGTCTCCCACCCCATTCTCCTCTCCTAACTGTCCCAACTCAACCTATCCAATGCAACCATCTCTTGGTTCAACAGCTATATCACAGACAGGCAGCAATCTGTCAAATTAAAATGGGTGTCCCTCAAGGCTCAATTCTAGGTCCCCTTCTTTTTAACATCTTCACCAACCAACTACATCAGTGCTGTCCCCATCTGTCCCTTATACAGTACACAGATGATTCCACTACCATCTCCATCACTGACAAGCCTACTGACCTGCTCACCCTCAACCAAAAATCCTTCAGCCTCACTGAATCCTAACTTAGTAACAACCACCTTATACTCAACCCCAAAAAGACAAAACTCCTCTTCCTCCCTAAATCCCTCCACCAGCTCAAATCATCATGTACTATCTCTTCATTTAATGACAGAATCATCACCCCCTGAAACCCAAACAAAGCTCCTTGGTGTGATCATAGATGACCAACTGAAATATGATCTCCATGTACATCACTGTATTAAGACTACCCATCAAAAGCTTGGCCTTCTATATAGAAACAAAAGGTTCCTCACCCCTGTCTCCAGAATCGAACTTGCCTAAACTAACCTCCTCCCCAGTCTCCTCTATGGCTCACAACTACTAACTAACGTACAGTCTTTTGCTACTCTCCAAATTAGAAACTACCTACAGCAAAATAGCCAGATTCACTGCTGGTCTGCCTTCTAAATCTCATCACTGCCATGCTCTAAGGACACTAAGCTGGCTTGAGTTTCTTAACCAACTCCTATTTTCACAACTTCTCATGAGCCACTCTGTTCTGAACAAACCTTCCTCCTGCCCTAGTATCACTGCACTAATCTCCCTTTACATCCCCTCTTGATCCCTTAGAAGCTCTGACCAATGCCTACTACAGATCCACAAGTCTAAAACATCAATAGCACAGAATCTTTATAGCTATTACCCCACTATCCAATGGAACAAACTTCTTATGTCCCTTAGAAATATTACCGATGTCTATGAATTCAAGAAAATGCTCACACAACATTTAAGCAGTACCTAGTCTTGCCTCTGTGACCATCCCACCTGAACCCAGTCAATACTCCAACACTACTTTCTTCCTTTTCACTCATGTCTCCTCTCCTCAACTCCCTCTCTTTATTCATATTTATCTTATTCTAACAAACCACAGAACTCTATAAGTTGAGAGTCACTGGCTTCTCTCCCGACTCCTACTCATTAGATCCTAGGTAGTCCTACTACCCACAGTCTGTCCTTCTACGTGGCTTTATTTTCCACCATTACTCCTCCTTTGCACTAAATGAAATAGCTTAACACTGACTTGTATACTCTCGAAAACAGCCTATTCATGGTTTTTCCTAGTTTTTCTTCTTCTTTTTCCCTACTGTTTCCAACTTTCCTCAGTCTCTGTTTCATCTAATAAGGAATATTTTTTTACTAATAACAGATGTACTGCTAAATTTTCATAATGTACATTATCTTATCTTGTTAACTTTTTTGTATTTGTTTAATGTGGAGCTTTTCTCCCTGGGCCTCTGATGAAAAAGGGCTTTTGCCCAGTCAGACTACTTTGGTCAAAAAATGTCAAACAAATAAATAAATAAAATATCTTAATCTGGCCTAGTCTCCCCCATATAATATTTATATATATATATATATATATATATATATATATATAGAGAGAGAGAGAGAGAGAGATACACATATACACATAGGTTTACTATCATTTTGTAGAGTTCACTGTAGGCTAATTATCGTTTCTACGAAACATAAAAACAAAATTCACTACAGCAAATGACAAAAATCTTGAACTCAGAAGTGGTGAATGTTCGAATTCGATATAATTTGAACATTCACCACACATCCGGGAACAGCACTACTGTGTTTTGCACAGCAAAGAACATGTTTTCTGGGAGGCAAGCCCCTCAGCACCCCCCATGTGGGGGACAAACCCCCCACACAGCCCCTGCTACTTAGATATACAAACTCCGGGATCACACTATAGTGAAAGAAAGGGTATATTTCCTGATACCCACTATAGTGCAATCTGCATCAAAATGTTGAAAGTTACAACAGCGAATACTGTATTGCAGTTTCGCATGAATGTCACTTACATGAAGTGCGGTCGACAAAATGATAATAAATCTACACAGCACTCGCACGCGTGCACAAACACACACACATATATATATATATATATATATATATATATGTATATATATATATAATATCTGATGTTCCCCTCTATCTTGCTGGTTGTACTCCACTCTAATTTATCCAGTGGTGCATGTTCTTTGTAAATGAGAACCTCCTCAACATGGGATTCTCCCGCCTTAATCTCTCTTTTAGCCTGCAGCTTTATCTGTGTAATTTTTGACTGTTTTATTTTCCATACAGGTTTATTCCATACTTTTTCTTTTATACATTCCTCCTTTCCCATCATTTTCATATACCTTTGTATACATCCATCTTTTGGACTCGTCATCATTTCTAAGTAGGTTTGCTGTTTTTGATAACACACTCCCTTATTTTGTTTTCCATTTGTTCATGCCCTGCTTTGTCTATTGCTTCAGGACTCTATAGTTTTACTTTTTTTTTACATCTACTATGTTCAATACTTGAAAGCCGAGATATCTGTCACCCAGTATCTGCTGTGTATGCCATAGTATATCTCTACATGTATTTGCCTTGTACTGACCCACACTGCCTTCTTGACATTACAATGAAGACCCAGCTCCTTCTTGAAACTGCTCATCTGCCCTAGGAATATCTTCAATGCCTTCTCCTCATGGTCTGCTAACAGAATACAATAATTTGCAAAAAGGTAAAATAAAGCTGCATCCCCTTCTCTTTACCTCCAGCCTCTCCAAACTCTAATTCTCTGCAACAGTGCCCTATTACCAGAGTAAATCGGTCAGGGAATTGTGGATATATCTGTCTTCTTGATAAGTACCCCCTTGTGAGACTCTCAATTATTTATATTATGCTCTAGGTCTTTATCAAAGTGCATTCTTGCACATAATATATCTTTACCAAGCTCACTTCCAATTAAAACTTCCCATATGAAATGCCACAACACAAAATGAAATGCTTTCTTTACAATGAAAAATAAATTCTGCTTTCCTAGGCTTGTTTATTTCACAGAACTCAACACATATCAATAATTTTCACGAAAAAGCAAAGGCAGCCACACCAGTCCAACAGCTTGAGGCCAAAAAGCTCACAAGGCAAGTAATCAATTCACAATTTATTAACGTACAAAAATAAAAATCTAAGCAACACACACACACAGTTCTACAGGAAGACTTCTTCATCAGATACAATAAATTTCCTCACACCACCCTTAAATACTCAAAAAACAAACCATTAATTGATCAATCATCATCTAGGTAGTGGACATCATAGAAAAAAAAAGTTTCAAGCATGTTCTTTAAGGGCATGTGATGTGTGAATGCAAGTACTTGCAAGTACACATAATACAAAGTACATAATACAATAAAAAAAAAAAAATAAAAACATATAGTATGAAAGTTTTGTAAAAAAAAAAACAAAAAAAGAAACAAACAAACAACAATATATATAAATATATTGACATGTAAAAATTGTTATATATTAAAAAAAATATTTAAAAAACTTTAGGAATGTATTACTTGATGTACTGATTTTTGATTTTCAAAAAACGGGGATGGAGAATGAATTTTTTGACAGGAGATTTTTTGTGAGGCAAACAAAAAAAGCTCAGCATGTTAGACCTCAAGCAAGCACTTCCCCTCCCATGGACCCCCCTAATGTCTTTTGAACCCAAAACAAAAACAAACTACACACAAAACTTTACAAATGTAAAATTATGACATAGCATGTACTGCTTTGCACTTGGCACTAGAGATAGAATATGTGGAATATATCATATATATTTAATAACCTAAATCTTTCCAACGAAAACGCTGGACATGTTTGGCATAATGCCAAGTAGACTAAACCACCCGCCTTGTAATGCCTTACCCCCCTAGTGACTTCCTAGCCTAGTCTTTCCAAAACAAAATCAAAAAAAAAAATGTACTTGTAAGCTTGTAAGGAGGCAGGAGGAAAACAGTTTGCACTTAAATAATCTATTAATTCTTAAAAACCTTTAAAAAAATCTAAAATTCTTAAATATTTTCTGTTTTATAAATTAATAAATTCATTTTTTTTTTCTAAAATTCTTCAAGTCAGTCAATTCTCTCATTTTCCTCCCATTTCTTTTCAATAATCTTCCTCTCAATAATGTTCCGAACTTAAACGACTTCCACTAAACTCTGTAATGAAAAAAACTGGTCAAAAACTGGTCTTTCCTGTTTATTTTGATTGTTTCCATTTTACCTAAAATAGGGCAAATCTAAAAAGAGGACCTCTGTGTTTTGATCTTCTTTAAAACCATTTTAATCAATACCATTTACCCTCTCCAAAAGTTGTTGCAAATCAAAAAAAGTTGTCCTTAAATGATTCTCATATTGTCATATCCATCCTTTTTTAAAACTTGAATCCTTTACTAACTGTTTTGAGGAACTTTTTTTTTGGATTCTTTCTCTGGTAAACAGTAGAGGAAAATGAATAGTTAGTGTAAGTATTAGATTTTGATTAAATGTCACGTCACATCAGTATATGCTGTTAGAACTTGACCATTTGACACTATTTTTAAATATGTGATGTGTGGATAAAAAAAAATGGTAGATAGAATATTATAGGTCAACAAAAGAAATATATATTCAAGAGGTATCCGTATATCATAGAGCTAACTGCCTCTAGCCCCTTGACTTTGTGTAAGCAAAGCCAAGCCATGAGTCCCTCCAAACCCTGCACTTGTGATGTGGGCAATCTGGTGGACCTATCCAAAGATGCAAATGTAATCAATAAGGCAAATTGATCCTAAAGATGCAAAAATAGCAATCCCAAAATTTTCCAAATTATGCACATGGAAATAGGCATCCCAATATAATCATCAGTAGTAAAACAGCACAAATATTCAGTCACTTGGTGAAAATATTCACCCATAAAGAACAACCCATTAAGAACACAAAATTGACACATCATTAAGACCCATCAATTCCCACAGCATACATTCATGTGGACACACGGTAAAAGATCTACTACTTCTGATTCAAATAGCAACAATTCCCAAGCTTGACGAAAAAGGATATATCTATGAATTCAAAAAAAATCTTATAACCATTAGTTCTCTCTATGGGATAATAATACCATGCCCATGAATCTTGAGGAATGCATTTCTCCTTCCCATATTTATTCATTCTCCACCTAAAATATGGAGATGGGTGGGTCTGTGCTCTTGGATGCTACTATGGTCTTTAATGGGGATCCAGGGGGCCTTTGTGCCTTGGTGGAAATTGAACATATCAATAATTCCCACTACTTCTGTACTGATATCTTACTTTGAATAAAATCAGATTTCCTTTCTGTATCAGTTGTTACATCCCTTTCACAATTCTAGATGCCATCATTCTTACAAAAATGTTAATTTCTGTATTTATAATATATATCAACACAAACATTTTGATCTCAAGTATTTATTTGCTTTTTTCTGTGCAGGAGGATGTTCATAGGTTCATAGAAATTTAATAGGCTAACAGCTCAAGAGGCCTTACAAGCCTAGTCAATTTTACCCAGATGTTACCCAATTTTCTGTCCCTAGAGGAAAGATAAGTGTCAACAAGTGGGGTTTTGAAAATTTTTACCGACTGCCTCTGTCCATAAGGGACATGGGTGACACCCCAGGAGTGAATTTTCAATTTCTCATCCATTAGTCTAGACTGAGTTTGAAGATGGTCCAGAAAGGACTCAACTTCACATCAATACAAAGCCTATTCCACATCTTTTCATGTGGGTTTGGTATAATCTTCACATCCTAAACACGAGGTGCAGGGTTTGATTTTGTCCTCTTTCAGGGCAGTTAGCTCAATATTAACATATGTTAGAGAGCAGGTTTAGATTATTGAAGCAGGTAACCCTTGTGCAATAGTTTTGTTAATATGCAACATTTTCATTAGGGTTCAATCAGAGACTGTAGGTCAAGCATAGATCGCCCCTCAGTAATCAGTAGGAAACTGAATACAGTGACAGGCCTTTAATTGGTCCACATATGAAATGGTTATAACCTGTATTTTTTTCGGTGAGAAACCTTTGAGGAGGCTCCAGCTGTTGCAGGTGCCTGATGAGGTATATGCCAAAGGGTGCATTGTACTTGATTATTGGTCTAAGTGCCAAATACAGTGGCACTATGACATCCTATGATCTGAATGCCATGCCCTTATTTAAAAGCTGAGCCACAGAGAAAGATTTCCTCACCACCATGGACACATGGTAATCAAAGTTCAGATTGCTACCTATCTGAATACCCAGATACTCGCCACTGGGTCCACTCTTAGGGGATCGCTATCAATGTTGTAATTTGCAGGGGTATTGTATTTCTAAAAGGGTATTATTATGCACTTCTTTGCATTTAGTTTGAGGCCATGGCTCTGACACCAATCATTAGTCTGATTCAGTCATTTCTGTAGGATATCAGCATCATTTGGGGAGTCAATGATTGCCCCCACCTTGCAGTCATCAGCACACTCGGTCAGCCAAAGGTCATCTACATTTGTCTTGACATCTAAGAACTATATCCCAAACAGGAGGGGGCCCTGCACTGTGTCCTGTGGTGCTCCAGTGGTGACTGGCCTCTCACTAGATGTGGATTCGACAACTCAAATAATGTGCCCTATACCTGAGCCATTTGGCTATCCATCTGGTAATGTAGAGTTTTATGCCCAAATTTGTGAGTTTATCTATAACACCTGAGTGGGGTATTGAGTCAAATACTTTGACAAGGTCAAGGTAGATGTTATGCACTGACTTACCCTCATTCATGGCCTTGGTGACTTTAACAAAGAAGTCCACTAGACTGAGTATCCAGGACCTACACTTGACAAAGCCAGACTGGGTTGGATTTAAATTCTGGAGATTTTCTATGTCGTTGTTAATCAGGTCCATGATTATCCTTTCCATAGCTTTGCATACAAGGCTATTCAGACTTGTGGGTCAGTAGTTTCCTGCGTCCATTGATGATCCCCTCCTTGTGCAGAGGAATGACTGCTGCTGTCCTCCACTCTACTGCGACAAAGCCTGTCTGGAGACTGTGATTAAATAGAGACCCAAGTGGGTCTGATGGGTCATGTTTCAAGCTATTTAATAGGCACATTAGAGCTCATTAATGCTGTGTTTCTAGCTTTAGAGAGTGCAGTGACAACCTGCTCTTTTGTGATAACAAGCAAAGGAAT
Source organism: Protopterus annectens (assembly GCF_019279795.1). Lineage (NCBI taxonomy): Eukaryota > Metazoa > Chordata > Ceratodontiformes > Protopteridae > Protopterus > Protopterus annectens. The sequence continues at coordinate 34,820,163 of NC_056726.1, forward strand.
GATAGGTGTATTTCATGGGGAGTGACCAGAGGTGATGAGGGAGTGAAATTTGTGCTGAATTTATTGGCCAGCAAGTTTGCTGCTTCTTCTGGCTGGGTATAGGCAGTGCCATCTACAGCCAGCTCACAACATTGTTGAGTGTTTCCCTTAAGATTTTGGACATAACTAAAATGCTTTGCGGTTATCCTTTGCTTAGGAGGCTATTTTAGTCTCATATTTAGCTTTTGAAGACTTGACTAGTTTCCTGATTTGCCTGTTGCGACTAATGAAGGATTTTTTTCTCCACTGTAAACCCTTCCTCCTACTTCTAGACAGAAATGTCTTCCTTCTGTTTAATGGTCTATTTATGACGGGGCTACCAGGGTGACTTGTTTTTCTGGCTATACCTGGGTTTAGTTCGGTCAGGTACTGCTGTTTCTGTGCAGTTGTTTAAGTAGTTGTACAGGGCATTTCATGTCTATTTCTGCATAGGCCTCCATATGTTTGGTGTTAGAGGGAGCTTTAAAATTATCTTTGCTATCATAAAATAAGTTAATTTGCTTGGAAAAAATTGTTTAGGGTTTTACTGTTTGATAGGGGTTCTACCATTACATTTATTTCAACTTGCAGCATGGTTTCAGACTGTTTCACAGTATAACCACAGCCCTGCTCTCCTTCTCCAATGTTATTAATTAAAACCAAAACAGCAATAAGCTTCCTTATGCCCTCTTTCTTGATCTCTCCAAATCATTTGACATGGTCAACCACCAATTACTCATACACACACTTAAAACTATTCCCCTAGATGTCCAGAATATCCAATGGTTCAAATCTTATCTGAGTGGTAGACAGCAGGCTGTACAATGGCAGAATAAACTATGTTCCCTTCTACCTATCACCCTTGGGGTCCCAGAGGTCTATATTAGGACCCCTATTATTTTCTATCTTTATTAATGACCTGTACACAGTCATCCCAACAGCCACCTGCATTCAATATACGGATGACACCACTTTGATTTGCTCTGTCACCTCCCCTTTAAGTCTGCAGACTCTATCCCAAAATGTTTTTAATATTGTCAAATATTGTCTCTGTAATCAACGTCTCCTATTAAATCCTAACAAAATGAAACTACTGCTTTTCTCCCCCATGTGTAAAGCCTCCACTCCAACCTTTACTATAAAATCTAACAATGGCACTGTCATTGTCCCAGGTCACTATACCAAACTCTTAGGTGTAACAGTTGATAATAACCTCAAGTTTGATATGCATATTAATCAAACTATTAAAAAAGTCAATAAAAACTTGGCTCACTATGCAATATCAAACCTTTCCTCCTTTCTACTAGCTAGGACAGTAATTGCCTGTACACATCTACTTTCAATCCTCCTATATGCATCCCCTCTCTTCACGAACTTGAGTAAGTCTGACCTTAATAAACTCTCTAGTTGCTTTAATCATATTGCTAGATTTGCCACTGGAGCAGCATGCAGAACACACCACGGTCTGGACCTAAAGAATCTATGGTGGCTAGAATTGCCTATCCAACTTCAGTACAATCAGCTAATAGTAGCACATAAAATTCTCTACCAACCTGAAAACACACCAGTACTTACAAAAATTATCACTCCGTACGGCAACCTCAAGACACTTTGCTCATCCAACAAATAACTAGTCCAAACCCACAAAAGCAACAACTCATCTTGAGACTCTCTATATACCAACTCTGTTGGCAAAATATGGAAATCACTCCCTGCTGAGCTTACTTCAGAACCCATTCTAACCCAATTAAAAAAAATCTAAAACAGTACTTTAAAAGGCAATGGCTATGTCCTTGCTCTAATCCTGACTAACTCTGGCAATATAAACATGTGCTAAAGAGGTCTTTTGGTCACCCCTACATTGCTTCCTAAGTGTTACTCTATAACAAATCAGATTTATATATGACAGAATGAATAACTTTTATCCTGTGTATTGTATTTGTAACAGTGCTTTAACTTGTTTAATGTAACAGTTTTTCTGTATGTATGTATGCATGGAGCTTTTCTTCCCGGGCCTCAGCTGAAAATGGACAGGTATCCAGTTGGACTATCCAGGTCAACAAATGTAAAATAAATAAAATAAAAATAAAGTAAAATAAAATAAATAAATAAAGGAGATGGATTTTACCAATGAGGACATTATGCTGGGGTGGAAAGTGTAATGCTTCCTCATATTTGTGAGTACTATGTCAAGGATATTTGAGCCCCTAGTGGGAGTGGGAGTGCAGACTAGTTGTTCCTGAGTATTTGCACTGACAAAGTCCAGGGATTTCTGAGACTGCATGTTAGTAGTCCCACTTTAGGGAGGGGAAGTAAAAACCACCCATGACTAGTGTGCTGGGCTGCATGGTAAGTGATTCTAGTAACTTCAGGTATGCAGAGAGTGTTCATGGTTCATGGTGGAGGACCTGTAGCTAGCAATGATATGGTGGGGGATTTTGCCTGTAGTCAGCTGGATATGGATTAGCTTAGGTGAGTCAACCTGCTTGACCAATCTTGAGGTGTGATGGAAACACCTCCTCCTTCATTTTTTTTCATTTTAAAAGGGTGGTCTGAATGCGTGATAGGCATTGTAGTCTTGCACTACCAAGGTCCTTTCCACAGCCTTGAGAAACGTCTCTGTAACTGTACACATGTAAGCATTCTCAAGGATGAGGTGAGCTTCTAGAGAGTGCAGTTTCTTAAGACTCCTGGCACTGAGCAGTAGTATCTTCAGCTTGGCATTAGAAGAATTTGTTATGTTAGTAGTTCTGTTCATTTGGCACTGCCTAAAAAAGGCACTATGGGGTGGCTAATGTCTTGGTCAGTATTCAAAAGCCTAGCGGTGAGAGGTGCAGACCATCTCTGGCAAAGCAGTGTGGTCTGTCAATCATGCTATCCCAGACAGGCAAGTACTTGACCCCCCTGGAATGATACCAGTAGCTAAACCAATTATTGATGTCAATCATTTTCTGTTTGTATAGTGGTATCATTCTTGGTAAGGGTAGAATACTGCTCATTGCAAGGCTCATACCTACTGCAACACATATTCAGAGAGGTCCTTCATATCCCTTTTCATATAGTTCAGGGAGGTATGTCTCAGCTCATTTACACCCACATGGACTGACTGAGTCATACTGGTACTTGTGGTTGAGTGGCCTAAGCGCCTGTGTGATCTGCTAAATCCTGGCCCTTGACAGGCAACTGACTGAAACCCTCTCTTTATCCAGTTTGGTGATTGGTTGTCCATGTGTCTTAAGATGGAATCTCCCATGACCAAGATGTTTGAATGTGCGGTGCTTTGTCTTAGGGACTTGCTTGTGGAAAAGGTGTGATGTGTATTCTTATGTGTAGTTGCTGGAGTTGACTTGCTTTTGTTTACAAGTTGTTTCTGATGGCAGAGTCTGGGAGTCCTTTGAGGTTTTGGTAAGGTATTTGTGAGCACTTCCGCATATGTGGGTTTATGTATTGAGACCTTAGTGAAGGAAATGAGCATGTGCTGAAAACCTGTTTATCATTTGATTTGTCAGTATGTTAGAGACTTCTCAATTTTCATAGTGTAACTACATCTCACTCATACTGTTGTTTATTTCAGGATTAGTTCCATGATTAAGTGGTTCCCACTATACATGAATCAGTTGCTACATTGCCTCAGAAAGTCCATATCCACCAGGCTGGCTAGAGAGATAGCAGAAAAATGCCTAGCTATGGTTTCAGGTTTTTTACTATGGCTTTTGCCAGGGGAAAAATGGATCGATTTTAGTGGACTGAGATGATAGCACATGGTTAAGAATGGGTGTTATACTCGGTGTGAACTGCAGCTCTCCAACAAGGTGATGCTGCTCTGCGTGCAACTCAGATGCTCCTAGAGCAGTAGGGGGACTGGGGAAGGTTGTAGAGATAGTTATTCTAAGGGAAATTTTAACTGGAAAGTGTTTGCATCTATATAGAGCACTACTAACCACAGCTGCGAGGAAAGCAGCCTAGCACAAACACTAGGCTTATATAGAATCAGAAAAAATATTTTTTTCAACAGCAAGACCTGCAAACCAATCAGGAAAACACACAATAAGCTTTTAGCCAGCAGCCCCCAACTCAAATAGGTTTGCTACAGCACACTTCTGCTACAAGAGTGCAGTCAGAAAACCCTCTTAATGAAAAATTGCAGGTGTTAGAGCTCAAGTGCATGGAAAACAGGGGTGGCTCGTCCTATCGGACTGCCGGACTGCAGCCCTCCCACCTAAAAAAAACAAAAAAAATCTGTAAAACAAAACAATTCACGAGCCCCGATCCCCTCCTCCAGACTGCCTTACCAGCAGTCCGGATAGGGAGAAACAGGTACCCAGCAATCATTGCTGTGAGTTACCAGGATTCTGTGCGGTGACGACCGCACCGCACAGAGGAGCTCTGGACTGCTTCAGCCGCAGTCAGAAGACTCAGAACCAATGAGCTGCTCTCGCAGAACTTGCGAGATTTTCAGTGCGTGGTACACGGGCTTCATGGATGGAAACAGGTTGCTTCGGTCACTGGTCTGGTAGGTGAAGGAGCAAAGGGTGTGTGTGGATTGCTTCATGTGTTTGTTCGGTTGCAGGGGTCGCTGATCACTGGATTTTGTTTGGTGGATTACTTGGGCTGGTAGAAGGTCGCTGAAGGAGCTGATCACTGGATTTTAGTACTGGGCGGGTGTGTTCGTTCGATGGAATACCTGGGCTGGCTGGTAGGAGGTCGCTGATCGCTGGATTACTTGGGCTGGCTGGTAGGAGGTCGCTGATCACTGGATTACATGGGCTGGTAGGAGGTCGCTGAAAGGAGGTCTGTGTGTGTGTGTGTGTGTGTGTGTGTGTGTGTGTGTGTGTGTGTGTGTGTGTGTGTGTGTGTGTGTGTGTGTGTGTGTGTGTGTGTGTGTACTTCATCTTATATCCAGGAGGTGTGAGATGGGAGTTGGATGTTGTCTTGCTGCCATTTATAATTGGTCTGGATTTTTTCCTTGCACACTACAATGGTAACAAGCAGCACTTATCCACTTTACCAGTTCAGATTCATCAGTTTGATTTTGAAAAGTCAAAGTTTCCTGAACAGTACCATTTTTTATGGCTTGCAAGAAATAAAAAGCCTGGGCAGTATTGTAAAATGCAATCTCTTTAGCTGCCATATCACATAATGTATTTCCCTTTAACATATGGGAACTATTAGTTTTATAAGCAGTACATTTTATCACAGCTATTTCCTCTCAGTAATAAAAAATGCAGCTAATAGTTGACTAACAAAATATTACCTTTTGTCAGAAAATCTGATGATGTTAGGGAGCACAACTCTCTCCACAATGTCGTGAAGTCATGTGTTGTTCCAAAAGCATATCCGGAATTTGTATATGTACTTTCTGTCTTTCCTTGGGCTACTTTATGTACTTCAGTATTTGTTATTAATTCAGAAACTTTTTCTGACACATTTCCACTTAATTTTCCAAGCAACAAGACTTGATCAACAGTACACACGGCAAATGCTGCCATAACTGATCCATCCTGTCTCTGAATACATGAACCATCCACAATAAGGATTAGATTTGCATTCTGAGGTAGAACATATTTTACATCAAGCCTTGGAGAAAGCACAGGGTTAACAATAAAAACCTTCTCTGTTGGGATAAGAGCGGCAGGATTAAATGGAGGGCATATAATAATTCTTATTAAATATGGGTTATTTAATAGCATGAGTTCATACTGGGACAAACCCAAAGCTGAGAAATACTGGGTCTTGGTTTTCAACAGAAGAGCTTTTACTGACTGCAAGATTGCTATGAAAGTTTCATTTTTTGTGTGATGGCAGATATCATGCCAATGAGTCATGATGTGGCAGACACATCTCTAAGACAATGTGGGAGTGTAACAGCTATGGGGTCTGTGTTACTGCCGAAGGAAGCTACAGGTATAAAGTTAGTATTTCTGTGTTGTGATAATAACTCTTACTCTACATATAGGCACTCACAACAAAACAGTAAAAAATATTATTTAGAGAAGATTATCAGCTGAAGAGCAGTTTGGTTATGGTTTTTAAATGAGTTAGTGCATGTTTGTGATGATCTCACTAGGATAAACAGCTCTGGAACATCCTTAAGTTATTCTAAAAAGGTTTTATTATGTCTGTGTCTGTGAAGTTAGAAATCCATTGTCTACAATAGTCTGTTGAACCAAGAAAGACTGAGTTGTTTAAGGGTTACTGGATATGGCATGGATTAAATAGCAATAATACAAAAAGGTAAAATGTGTTGAGGTCCTATAAAAAGAAGATGGCCCAGGTATTGAACCTGTGGTTTTGATAACAGCATTTTTTTTTACTTTAAACTCTTCATTTCATAGTTCAGTTAAAAGAAAAAAAAAGTATTGTGCTAACAATGCAAAACCAAATGTGATGCTAGACGTGAAGCATTAATATACTATACCAAAATAGATCCACAACAGAATTGGATTTTGTCCAGTTGTCATTTCTTTTCTTGTGCAAATAGAGTCAGTGACTATGTAGCCATGTGGTAATCTAGTCCAGGTGTACTGCTAACCTTTATTTGCAAAGATAAATAAGTACTTACTACCTGCATGAATCGAGATGAAGAAAAAAGCAGGAAGAATTATCAATGACTGCAAAGATACTTGAATTACAGGAATCAAACATAGGTTTAAAGCAAAGTTTTGTACTGATGGAAAATTGGGCAGGGCTGTCATATTGCCAGCTCTCAAATATTGCATAAAGCAGTAGGTTTCTTTACCTTGGTGTTGTACTGGTAGACTAAGTGTATTACACTTAGTCTAGCTTGGCAGTGTCATACACTGCTGAAGCACTGCTGATAAAACAAGTTTGATTCCATTTTCCATTTCCAAACAACAAGAGTATTGCATTACTTATGTTAGGGGATCATGGGTTCCAGAGTACATTTTCAGGTTTGATAGCTTTTATCACAATAATTTCATTGTCATGGCAAGTCTGAAGTTATGCTAAGACAGACTGCAGCAGTTTCTCTTTATTTATGGTGCTAGAAACCTTTGCAAATTTCAAGGCAGCAAAATATCCTTCCTCATCCTAGTGTATATGTGGATGTATGCATTCACTAGGAATGTTTAAGAAAATGCCATCAACAGTACATTAAATGCCATATTTCAGGTCTCTACTCAAACAATTCAGAGATGCTGAAGTTCCAACAATAAATGCATGATTATCTTGCAAAGGACCTATTAGAATGAGTACTGGAATGGTTTCAGAATAGTCCACTGGGACCCCTGAGGCTCTAATCTTAGCGGTCTGTTGTTTAGGCAGTTGGTGAAAATGGAGGACAGGACAGGACATGATGAAGGTATGTATATCATTTTGTGTGTTGTCATTGCATGCAGAACATACAGTGTCTGTAATGTCAAACCAAATGCTCCTATGTGGACATGTTGATATGACCCACGCTGGCCAAAAATGTATCCACCTAGGATTAACTTCTTGGATTTCACTAGAGGCCCCTCTTCCCATTGGGAAATCCCATTTCTTCCTTCCTGCCAAAATAGGAGAGCCTGCATTCAGTTATTGACTCATACATTATATGGCCACCCACTCTGGTGCAGGGTCCAGTACTCAGTCCTGGCTCATCTGTTCCATTCTCAAGGCTTAACCTCTGTGTCATTGGAACCAACTCACTGACTGCACATTTAACAGACCCTTACCACACTCAGTTAGACAAAGTGCTCCAGAAGATATACATCTGACCAAAATGCTTACTTTAAGCCCTAAAAAAAAAAAATAATTAATATGCTGAAGACAGTTCTCCTACCCACACCCAGCACTCACCTTGTACCAATAGAAATGTTCATATTCTGTTATTGCAACATATCCTTTTATCCTCCTTAGTTCTCTCAACATCTGGCAATCGCAATTAATTCCACAAGGATGATGATCCAGAATGCAGACTCAGCACACCCCTGTGAATCATCGCTGGATAACTAGAATCACAGACTACACGCTTTTGATCCAACCTAGCCTGAACATTTTTGGCGTATGCTAATTGAAGCATCTAACCTTTCCAACAGTCCATTGAACCTTTGGCTCCCCTGTCCCACTCCTGTCTCACCTAGCTTAAAACCTCTCATCACCATAATCGAGGTTTTCCCATTACAGTGTGTGTGTGTGTGTGTGTGTGTGTGTGTGTGTAATGCCCCAGTTACTATATACTGGTGGCTAGAGAGAACAAATGGTGGTGGGTAGAGATACCCAGGCTTGAACCCTGTATCTTGTATGCAGGTGTTAAGGACCTGAATTCCCTACCCACCACCATTTATAAAAAAATTGCAGATTTTTGCTTCATATTTGATCTGATCTGTTCCTCATAATATCTGTGGTTTCTAAATGCTGCAGTGCTTGATATTTGATGGTGCAGTGGCAGCATTGTTGTCTCACAGCTGAAGGTTCTTAGGTTTGATTCTTTACTGGGGTGCCTTCTGTGTGGGGTCTGCATCTTCTCCGTGGGTTTGCTTTTGTGTCTTCCTATGTTACTTACAAAGACATGTCTGCATTATTTCTTCCTGAGCCTCTGCTGAAAATTGTTTTTTTGTTCCAACTCAGATTGTCCTGATTAACAAATGTTAAAATTGACAGGCATTTGAATTTCAGACTTCAGGTTTCTGAATGTTTAATTCCTTGCATATTTGATGGTGCAGTGGTAGCATTGTTGCCTCACAACTATAGGTTTTCTGGTTTGATTCTTGGCTAGGGTGCCTTCTGTGTGGAGTCTGCATCTCATCCCTGTGTTTGTGTGGATTTGCTCTGGTGTCCTGCCATTTTATAAAGACGTGTCTGCAGTATTTCTCCCTGGGCCTCTGCAGAAAATTGTTTTTGTTCCATTCCGTCAGAAGTAAAATTCACAGGCATTTGAATTTCAGACTTCATATTCTTCAGAAAATACATAGTAACACAACCTTTTATTCTAGCAATTTTGTAAGTTTATAAGATGAATATTTGAAATGTGTCCTTATTTTTGGGACTGTATTACCCATTTATTGGCTTTGTCCAGGTTTTTTGTGCTAAGGTTGACAGCTATGGCAAGAACTGAATTCACTGAATATGTTTTGAGGGCTGTATTCCCTCATTACTGGGTTTGTCCAGGTGTTTTGTGCTAAGAGCTTGACAGCTATGGTGAGAACTGAATTCATTAAATGATAGCCATTTAAGTTTCAGTCTTCCTCACTTTCACAAAGCAGCTGATTTGGCATAGTGGTAAGTTGCTCTGACTGTTTTGCACAGGGACATTGGTAGTAAAATGTATGGTGGTAACACAGCATTTTTCTTTCACAAAGCAGCTGGTTTGGCATAGTGGTATGTTGCTCTGACTGCTTTGCACAGGGACATTGGTAGTAAAATGTATGGTGATAACACAGCATTTTTCTTTCACAAAGCAGCTGATTTGGCATAGTGGTATGTTGCTCTGACTCTTTTGCACAGGGACCTTGGCAGTAAAATGTGTGGTGGTAACACAACATTTTATTCTAGCAATTTTCCAAGATTATACAAGCAATGTTTAATGTGTCCCTGGTTTTTGGCCTTTTGACCCCCCCCAATAAATTTGGCTTTTTCCAGATTTCTTGTGCTGTGAAGTTGAGATGCAGTTGAGTATTGAGTAGATTTTACAAGGAGCTGAGAGCTGCAGGGGAAGATAAGTTTAGTGCTGCTTATGCTAAGTCAGCTTGCATTGTTAATAGCACAACAGGTTGTTTACTTGCTTTTGATGCAGAAGGTTGTAGGTTCTACTCCCACAAGGGGTGAATGCTGCTGTACTGAAAACGTTAAGATACTAACTATGAGCCTGTTATCAGTTTGCCATCCATTTCCTATTGCAATATTACTAGCTTATTTTTAATGTAATATATTTATTTAATGTGGAATTATTTAGATGACTTTTTTACTTCTTCAGAGATTGTGCATATTTACTGATAATGATGTGCATATTTACTGATAATGGTGGACTGTAGAACTGTGCATATTTACTGATAATGGTGGACTGTAGAATTGTGCATATTTACTGATAATGGTGGACTGTAGAAATTTGAGTAGACTTATGATGGAAATGTTCTGAACTGGGCAGTTTTGTCATTATGGGTGCATGCATTTTGTTTCATTGTTTACTGGAAAGATGTTCTGAATTGGGCAGTTTTGTCATTATTGGTGCATGCGTTTTGTTTCATTGTTTACTGGAAAAATTTTCAAAACAATAGGAAGGTGTATCAAAGAGCACATGTATGTTTCATATGCAAGGGGCCTATGATTTGAAAACAGCCCAGAATTAATCTTTATCTGCCACTGGTAAAATGTATTATCTTTGAATGTGGGTTTCAATGCTGTTTCAATGAATGTGAGTTTCCAGGGCAGAGAAGTTTTAATGCTAAGTTTGTTTAGCAGATGTCTTAGTGTTTGTGCTGTAAAATGCAAAATAAAACTTTCAAATGAAGTCCAAATCATCATAGAAGTAAATTAGTATGCACATTAGTGTTTATGGTAAATGCAGTGAAATAGCCAAGTAATGGATCATTGGAATGGCTGCAGGGGGAGGCTCCATTCAACCATGATTTTGTGAGGGGGAAGGGCGGCAAACTTAAAGACAGCCCCAGCTGAACTATATCTCCCAACTGTCCAGATTTTCAAAGAATGAATAGATTTTTGCTTCTTATTTTTGGTTTGTTCCTCATAAAATTTGTGGTTTTCTGGCAAATCATTTAGGAATTAAGTCACTAAATAATGACATACTAGTTTCAGACTTCATAACCTTCAGAAAAGTGCATGCTAAAGTAAGACCTGTTGTTCTATCAACTGTCTCAGTTTATACAAGAGCAATTTTTAGTACTGTTTATATGTTCCCTCAATATATTTGGCCTTGTCCAGATTTATTGCATTAACAAGTTGAGAGGTACATGCAACTAAATTGCTTTATAGAATTGGGCATAGCCAAACCTCTCAACTGTCCCTGATTTTGGCTCAAAATGTTGCTCTTCCCCCTAATAATCCCTCCGCAAAATAGCAATTTTGGAAGAAAATATGGAGGGTTTACAATTAAGAAATAACTGTAATAATCAGAGTTATAGATTACTTTTATTTCAGAAATGCATGTTAGCAGTACTAATATTAAAGCGCCCCTTCTTTGACAGGTTCCCAGCTGTGTTGTGTGGCTATTTTATATTTTTACATCACATTTGTGGTCCATTTTTCATAAAATTGTGTTTTTTTGGCAAATTAGTGACAAATCATTAAAGACTGAAGTTAGAAAATAATGACAGACATTTGAGTTTCAGATTTCATACCATTCAGAAAATTCATACTAATGCAAGACCTATTATATTATCTTTCTAAGTTTATAAGAGCAATATTTAAACATTGTCCTTATTTTTGGGCCTTTGTCCCACTTCTTTGTATGGCTTTGTCCAGATTTCTTGCTCTGAGGTTGAGAGGTATGACAAATGTGTCAGGGCCATCACAGTCAGCCAGAGACATTTCAAATTGTGACATACTTGTTGCACCCCACTCCCCCATGTAGTGACTCTGGATGTGTCAAAGCAAGGCAAGGAGTAGTTATGCAGTGTAAATGTGCAGAGTATCCCCCACCCCATCCAAGGTAGACACAAGTAATAGAGTGGCTTTTCATCTGTCCTTGATTTTTGCAGAATGGTCTGGTTTCTGTCATATTTTTTGTACTGTTGATGTATGCTTATTACTCAAAGTGCCTGTTGCTCTGTGTTTAAGTAGCAATACTTTAATGACCATCAGGTAAGCTTGGCTGAGATCGTAAGATGCAAGTAAGCTTTAATAAGCATACTGTTAAAGAATTGCCAACATTGAAAGCCTTTCTGTTGTTGCCATGTAGAGAATACTTAACTAGATAATGTATAAGCCTTGGGTACTGAAATGCATATGACAGTATTTGTAATAAAGGACAGGATTACATTATTTTAAGAAGCTCATTACACTTGGAGACTTCCAGTCATCTCTGCAGGCTTTACCCGTAAACTAAACAGAATGCCAGTCATGTGGTCCATAACCTGTACAGTAATCCTTTTAAGCAATGTATCTTGAGCTTATTTCTTGTTTGCCTTTCATTTTTTACTTTGATCATGTTTTCCCCATGAAACAAGTAGATAGTTGTCAGGCAGTAGGTCTTTTTTTGGATAAGAAACATTTTTACAAGTGGGGGCATCAGAGATTTCTACTATCAGCATGTTACTTGGTACTTTGATAAAGCTGAATATAAATTATAATTAGAACTGCAGTGCAAGAAGTGGTTTGAGTTGAGTGCTGCTTATTTTTCTTATACTTGATTTTGACTGGCATTCCATTAATGTATTTAAAAAGTAATTTATTTTTTCATGCCTCACAACCTTTTTGTTTCCATCTAGATATTAAGTAAGCTGTCATGCAGCCAATGCATTGAAATATTTTTATTCTTCTACACTTCATTTTGTCTTGATTGGACTCTCATAATGACGGTTTGGCACCCAGGCCAGTGTATTTACTTAGTTTTTGTGGTTTTGAGCATAGCTCCTCCTCTTTCTGGTTGACCACACCCCTTCCCATTGGCCCTACCCATTCAGATGTCTCCTGCAGCACCCCTTTGATTTGAAGTCACCAGCCACCACTGATGGAAAACCACACACTTTAGTTACTAGAATCCTTTATAATTAGCAGACATGATGTAAGTGAGTACTACAGCAACAGTGGAAAAAGTTCAGCTTTGAAACACTACTAAAGTGCAAGAAATGTAATAAATAATACTGGATTTTTATAAAATACAGTAAAAATAAGCAGCAGAAGTGCAAAATGATACTTAGTTTTGTTCTTTTAGCAGCGAATGGTTTTAGATGCAGCAGATTCTCTGTAATCTCTGGCAAAGTAGGCAAACCAAGAACAGTTCTGAGGAATTGAGCACAAACCCACACAAACACTGAGCTTATATAGAATCAGAAAAAAAACAAGTTTTATGCAACAAGGCCTAGAAATCAATTAGAAAAACACAAAATAAGCTTTCAGTCAGCAGCATCCAATGCAGATAGGTTTACTGCAACACACTTCTGCCACAAGAGCACAGTCGGAAAACCCTCTTAATATATAATTGCTGGATTTACAGTGCAGAGAAGCCATACAATCTGGATATTACAATCCTGCAAAACTAGCAGACATAATGTAACTAAGTTCTACAACAACAGTAGAAACAGTTCAAGTTTGAAACTCTACTAAAGTGCAAGAAATGTAACAAATGATACATGATTCTTATAAAATACAGTAAAAATAATCAACAGAAGTACAAAATGATCCTTATTTTCATTCTTTTAGTAGCAGATGGCTTTAGATGCAGAAGATTATCTGTAACTCTCAGGCAAAGTAGCTAAATCAAGAGCAGCTCTGTGAAATTGAAACTCGACTTCTCAATGTCCTCAACTCCTCAGTAAATGAAGGGAAAAGTCTTTCCTCCGCACACATATTAAAGACCCAGGTCAGTTGCCCTTTTACCTTATTCCTGGTCAGTTCTTACAACTGTGCTATGAATTCAGCTAAACCTGCTACCTTCCCCATCTGAAAAATGCTAATTGATCTACTAACATCCTTTCCTAAAATTTTGCTTCCAAGGCATTGGACTCCATTGCTGCAGTCAGTTTCCTCACTATTCATTCATATCTATATTCTGCTTTGACTTCTGACTGAAGCTTATAGATTTCCTCAGAACTGATTTTGCATTTCCTCTTCTGTATATTTCACACCTGTTCTAACTTCATTACCTGCAAAGCCAAACTTCTATTTTTTTCTTTTTTTGGGTCAGGAGTGGAGGCATGGATTTGTAGGAAGGCAAAAGAATATCAATTGGCTTTCTACATTTCTTTTTGTTCTTTACTTGAACAGCTAGGGGATGGGGTGCTTCTTGATAAACCAGTGTCAGGCACTAGATGCCAACTATGGCTAAAGAAGTTTTACTAAAAAACATTGCTGTTTACTTATTAAACAACACTTACTGTTTATGAGATATTTCTATTTCTATTTGTTTTGCATTTGTTTTTAAACTTAATTAAATATGCTCAGGAATGTAAGGATAATAGATTAGGCAGATAGATGTCTTGCTAGCCAGATGGCTAGATAGATAGAAAGATCAACAAATAGAAAGATTGATTGGTAGATAGATAGATAGATAGATAGATAGATAGATAGATAGATAGATAGATAGATAGATAGATAGATAGACAGACAGATAGATAGATAGATAGATAGATAGATAGATAGATAGATAGATAGATAGACAGATAGATAGATAAGCATACAATTAAATAAATAAATACATGTTTGGAGGGTTTGGAGAGTTGGGGTTTACATAGGTTGGTTTATTCAGGGTTCCAAATGTATGTCTATACCAGCCAGCTACTTCCTAGATTCAACTTGCCAAGTTTACAGTGACATCCTAATAGGTCAATGCAACCTTAGTTAAAACCAGGGACATATAAAAGAAGTGATTTGGATAATTAAAATCATTTGCATGTAATTGGCATTTTACTGATCTGGCTTATTATATTGTTATTGTGTCATGTATTTTAAAAAGTTTTATTTCACCCAAGAACTCAATTTTTAAGTCCCTTTTTTCCCTTTGTTGACAGTACGAGTAGTGATACATCCTCTAAAATGCGTCAGAGAAATTTTATTTCCTCTTGAGAACATTATGTTACATGGGTTGCTCAGTGTTTTAAAATATTACACCACTTCATTCATCCTTATGTATCTAGGGCATGATGTTTAATGTGAAGAAAAGAGAAGAGAATTATAGCACTCCTTTTGGGTTCCTCTCATAAGCCTTTAGATTTAATAACAGCTGACCATAAATACTGTCAACAGTCGATGCATTAGAGAGGTGCAAATGCTTTCTGTTTCATGTATAAAAGTATCTAAGCTGAAAGTATAGTTGTTCAGAACAAGATGAACTAATAGTTTTCAGTGCTTTCCTTGACTAAATATCTACCATAATGTTGGATATTTACAGTACATTATACCTGCGATACAGGAACTAGAATAGATTAATATAATTCACTTAGCATCCTTATTTCAGACTTGGCTACATGTAACACCACAAATCTGTCATCAAAGATAGGATATATTTCAGACATCATATCTGAAATAATAACTATTCTGCAAAAGAATGGGTGTAAATAAAGAAAGTAGTGATGCATAATCCATCACAATTATCATGTGTCTTCATCATCCACTTTTCCCCATGTTTAGGATGGATAGTGTTTTATTTTGTGATGAAAATTACTTGCATATATATAAGCTAGCATGCCTTACTGTCCTCTAGCTAATTTGCTGTTGAACAGAAAAAAAAGTTTGTCAAAAAATTCTAAAGTTAATTATATGTTTCTTGTTAAGCTGGTGCTTAATGTTCTACATATCCAATGAAATGCCTTGAATTCATTACAAAATGTGCTAGTGTCCTGCTGACCAGGCATTAAGAAAAAATTTTTAGTACAATGCATTATGTTAATTTCCTGCAGAGAGACTGCTTGGCATGCCATCTATTGCTAAATGTTAACCACAACACAATAATGTACAAAAGTGAAGAAAAAGTTGCTCCTACATTGTGCTGATGGAGTCCACTTAATGTGTTACAGCCTCTACAACTTAATAACATCCTTCCTTCTCCTTCACAGTTCGTATTTCTGATGAGGCTATTATAGCACTGTGTAAAATAATTACTGCACTACAGCACTATGGCGTTTCTTGGAATATATGTGTCTATTGTTATCTGTAAAGCTGTGAGCAAACAGCTGCTTTCGCATTCGTTTCTGTCATCTTATCTCTTAGAGCCTGCATTCCTTTAATTTATTACTTGCCCAATCAACAATAATAGGTAAAAAATCATTAAGTGCCCGAGGAGATTTATCAGGTTAGATTTCAATCCACAATACAGATGAGTCAGAGAATCGTGCCAGTCTCTTTTTCTCTGCAGAAATTGTATGCTGGCAATGCATCTGCTTGTGTTTTAGGTCTCCCAGCACAATTGACTAAGCTGCTACTTTGCACTCCTAATTAAGCCATTTCCTTTGGCATACATACAAATGAATCTTCTTTTCAACCTCTACTTTTGACTATTTGCTGTCAATGTCAAGCTTGCTTAATGAAATGCTTAGATGTCCTTCCTGAGTTAGAATTGGTAAAATTAAAATATCTCTACAGCACATTTCGGCAGCTAAAGTTATACAACCTGAGTGTAATATTTTCATGGAGATATGTGCAAAAAATAACTTTTCTGAATTCTATTTACAGTGAATTCTTTCGCTAACAGTCCAAGCAATGTTTTAAACAAATTTTGGCTGGACATTTAGAGGCAATACTGCCACATTTTATCTCAAATACACAGTTGAGATTTATTGGCAGTAGAAGCAGTGCAGAGAATATGCAGACACTTCTATTACACTTTCAAGGCTTTACAAATTCTCCTGAACCCATCTCTACACTTTTTGATTTTAAGAAGGTTTTTGACTCTGTTAAATGAGGTCTATTTCATATGTTCGAAATTTCATTTGACTGAAATTCATTTGACTGAGACCATATAACCTAAAGTTCACAATACTAAAAACTCACTTGACTGAAACTCATAACACTGACACCTTACAATGCTAAATTTCAACATAGTAGTGGCAGTGTGTATAAGGTAAGTAAAAGGTATATGCCCTTTTCCCCACTGTAATGCGATCCTGGAGTTAGTATATATAGTTCAAAACTGAGCTATTTCTTGTCAATTTAGCAGCTAGAGTTTTAAGCTCTACTACTATCTTTACTATCTGGTTATCAAACTTCAATCTGATATTCAGGAGAAGCTTAATGTAAATCTTAGAGATATCTGGGATAAACTTTTTCTCTGGGTTTACTCCTGACATTGTTTACATGTATCTTTAATGGACTGCATAGCAGCCATTAAGACATTAGTTTCTCTATTGTTTTATGTGTTCAGGTGCATTCTGACTCTGACTTCAAATCCCTAGCTAAAAAAACCTCATCAAGTTATTGAATGCTTTTATTAACAATGTAATCAACAGAGTGAAGTGGGCTGTTCAGAGAGTTTCAATCTCCTCTCTGGGACTTGGTATACATAATAACGGCAATTATGCTAAGGCCTTTTTATTATCTCAACTCTTTCCCCTTGAACCACTCTTTCATGCCTTGATGGACCCTCACTGAAGCCAAAATGATAAAATCTGCCTCTTCCTGGGGACTGATTTGGTATTAGATGTCTCTCCCAAATCCCTCAAATTATGGCATTCCATTTCTTTAATGCATACTGCCCTTTGAGCACTAGCCAAAATTATTGCTAGAACCAATATACAGGGCTCAGCTATCTCTCTCTGGGATAATGCTCATTTTATATCCAATAAATCTCCTGCTCTTGACCAAGAATGGGCAAACATAAGCATTTCTTATCTATTGGATTTAACAACTATAGTGAATGAAAGAAGAATCTTAAATAGTTTGAGGGAATATATTATTTATTCATTTATTTAACATTTGTTGACCGGGAAAATCTACCTAGGACAGAGACCATTTTCAGTGGAGGCCCGGGGAGAAATATTCCAGACGCATGTCTTTGGAATGTGGGAGGTAATCAGAGTACCTGGAGGAAACCCATGCAAATTCAGGTAAGACTTGCAGACTCCACACAGAAGACACCCCAGCCAACAATCAAATGGGAGCACCTCTTGCTGTGAGGCAACAAAGTTAACCACAGCACCACTGTGCCACTCGATATGATGAAGCATGGAGTCTGCCTAAATCAGATTTTTGGAACTTTTTAAGGATTCACTATATATAGTTAGTAGAACACCTTTCACTTCCCATAGTGTACTGACACCCTCTCTACTCTACACCCTACTGGGCATTATCAGACTTGTTAGAGCCAAGGGGAGTTCTTACAGAGTGCCTGGCATATATAGTGAACTAATAGCACCCCTGTGTTCAGACACCCAGGGGTCTGTCATTACTTGGCTCTTCTATTTGGATGACCCTCTCTAAAAATTGCACATTAATATTTTTCTTAATGATGCCAGGGACCTCAAAGACTTTCCCTGTGTGTATGAGAAACCATTACTTTTTATTCTTATGAGGAACTGGGACCCAGCCACCTCTGTTCAGAGAGGTTGTATATCCAGACAATCAGCAAGCATGTGACCAGCCTAGCCCTATTGCTGTTCATAAGTTTTGGGACTGTCTCCCAGTTTATTAATTATGGAAAGAGCTACTATCTGGCTCAGGCTTTTCTTAGAAAAAAACAAAAAATAAGGAGCCAAAGGTGAAAATAGCTGCAATAAATAAATCAAACTTTACTGGTGATTCTGGTACCTCGGCCAAATTGCCTTCAAGGAATAAATTCTACATCACAATGCAGTCTTTTATATACAAACGTTTTCACACATCATTATTGCTTAACTAAAAACACTCAGTGAAATTAATCAATTTCCATATATCAAATACCCTAAAAAACTTGCCCCCATCTGGATAAAACAGTGCAGAATGTTCATATACCAAAACATTTTTATATATTAATAAATTAGGATATAAGTACAAAATGATATATTGAGATTCATGTCGAAGTTCATGTCATAATTAATAATAAATCTAGTTTCCATTTGCAGCAACCTATGTGCAAAATCACTCCCCAGACTAGCTTGAGGTTTAGCTAAGATGTAGATAAAACTGCTATCAGCTCCTGCATGCATTGAATGGAAATGCTGGGCGCCAGGGTTATCCAAATTGTAGTTTCTGATATCATCCAAATGCTCTAATATATATTTTTTAACCATTCTCTTGGTTTGCCCTATATACCATCTTGTAGATATGCACCCTCAACCTATGGTATATACCACTCCACAAGAACGACAATCAAAATGGTCAGTAGCTCTGTACTTTCTCCCATTTATCTTACTGCCAGTAAGATTTTTTATTTTCCACATACTTTACCTCTCCTACAAATTTGTTACCCCTCTAAAAGAAATTTTAAATTTAAAGAAAGTTCAGAAAATCTTCCATATGAAAAACTGATCCTTTCAGGAAAAATCTTAACCAACACCTCATCCTTACTAATAACAGGCCATAAACCACTGACCAAATTTCTCAATATACCTGAAAAATGGGAAAACCTGCTAACAAAACAAATATGCTTCTCACTGTCTCTCAGTTCACTTCTTATAACGCCCTCTTCAAACACAGTTCTAATAAAGCAAAATTGTACTTTGACATAGGATTACCAGGAAGTTTTTGCTAATTATTATTATTTGATACTAATTCCTCCATCATTTTATTATAACCAGCCTTAGTCATAATCATGCAGTTACCACAAAAGTGCTAACACTGGGAACATGGGGTACAAATAGTTGTTTTGGACTTTCTTTTTGTAAGTATGTCTCAAAAACACCTCAGGATATATTTGTAAATTCTAACAATAGCTTGAACATTGCAAATTTGTCTAGTTTAGTTATCAGTGAGGACGCTAGGAGTTTGTTGCTTAAGGGGATGAAATCTGTCCCCACACAAATTCCTACTATACCATACCTTCTTATGGAGGTTAAGTGTTTTTGTATAAAAAATGCATTTAAAAGTGTTTTTCTGTAAAAAGAAAATACTTAACTCTGCTGAAGATTTGGAAATGAATGATTCACTTATGGATTTATCTATGTATGAGAATGATTTGTATGATATTTATTTATATGATGTTATTAATGGTGATGAGGAAGATCCTAATTCTTTCCAAGAATGTTTTTTACAGGTTAAGGAAAACTATTTCTACCCCTTATTCCAACAATTCGCACTTTTGTGCCCCCCAAAACTTCTGTGATGGTTAACAGTTTTGAAAAAATATTGTATAAGCAGTTAAATCTGAATATTTGAAGTTTGTTATGCAGAACAGACAGTATAATTTAAGCAGAAGTGAATGGTTGTCATTCAATGAACTTCGTGAAGTTAACAAGGATTACATATTCACCCAAGTAGCTAAGGGTGGTAATTGGGTGATTATGACTAAGGCTGGTTATAATAGAATGGTGGAGGATTTCTTATTAAATAATACTAATAATTATCAAAAACTGCCTGGTAATCCTATGCCAGAGTACAATTCTGCTTTATTAGAACTATTAGAAAGGGGGCAACTTTATGGTTTTTGTCAACTTCAGATGTCAGGATGCTGCATATCAAATGCCCCAGGGATGCTACCGTTTTTGCCATATCCAAGATCAGGAAAAATTTATTGAGCCCTGCAGACAGACTGATAGTATTGGGTGTTAATGCTTATTTAAAAAACGTGGTTATCTTTTTAGATGCCCAATTGAAGGCATACCTGTCTAAGTTTCCTTCTCATATTAAAAATACAAATTAATTTTCTAAAATTGTTGGGGACTTGGAATGGCAAGATTTTTATTGGGCTTGTGTTGATGTACGAGCCCAATATACTAGCATCAATTAGATGTGGGGCTAGGAAGCAGTGGAAAAAAATATTAGGGGAAGGTCAACCGTATGGCTTTCTTAGTCCAGCTATTAGAATTTTCCCTCACACATAATTATTTTGTGTTTGATAATGAGATACTTTTGCAAAAAAGGGGGTACAGTGAATGGGGATTTCAATGCTCCTTCATATGTCATTATTTTATGGCTTATTTTGAGAATTTATTCATTTATTCCACTTTATAAATGTTACATAGACAATTTAATTTTTGTTTGTAAGGGTGAAGTGAGGGATTTTGATGGATTCATGGAGGAGATGAGTAAGAATTTCTGTGGTTTAGAATTCACACAGGAGGTGAAGCAGTTTCTTGACATTGAGTTGTATGTTGGCAGAGACAATTGGGTACAATTTAGACTATGTAAAAAGCACATCTGTTAACAACTTTCTTTATGTTGACAGCATGCATCCCCACACTTATTAAATTCATTACCTTGTGGGGAATTAAAAGATATTTAAAACAATACGACTTAGAAAATGAATTTTTTAAAGTCAAGAATAAACTATTGAGTAGGGGTTATTCTATGAATATTATAAAAATGGCAAGGCAAGGGGACGGGGAAGCAGGGTACATGCACAGGATTACTGCTTGGAGATGTAGGAAGGAAAGATGAGGAAACGTGGGTATTGTAAGAGGTGAACTGAAAGACAGTGAGAAACATATTTAGTTTGTTAGCAGGTTTTCCTTTTTCGGTATATTGAGAAATCTGGTCAGTGGTTTATGGCCGATGAGGTGTTAGGTAAGGTTTTTCCTGAAAGGATCATTTTTCATATGGAAGATTTTTGAATTTAAAGAAATGTTAAATTTAAAGAAAGTTCAGGAGGGAAAGATTCATTTGTAGGAGAGGTAAAGTATGTGGAAGAATGAAAAATCTTACTGACAGTAAGATAAATGGGAGAAAGAACAGAGCTACTGACCATTTTGATTGTCGTTTTTGTGGAGTGGTGTATACCATAGGTTGTGGGTGCATACCCACAAGATGGTATATAGGGCAAACCACGAGAATGGCTAAAAATGTATATTAGAGCATCTGGATGATATAAGAAACTGCTATTTAGATAGCCCTGTCGCTCAGCATTTCCATTAAATGCACGCAGGTCCTGAGAGCAGTTTATCTATAGCATCTTAGCTAAACCTCATGCTAGTCTGGGGAGTGATTTTGCACATAGATCATTGCAAATGGAAACTAGATTTATTATTAATTATAGAACCTAGCAACCTAATGGCATGAACCTAGACGTGAATCTTGATATATAATTTTGTACTTATATCCTAATTTATTAATATATAAAAAACGTTTTAGTGTATGAATATTTTGCACTGTTTTATCTAGATGGGGACAAGTTTGTTAGGGTGTGTATTTGATGTATGGGAATTGATTAATTTCACTGAGTATTTTAATCAAGCAATAATGATGTGTGAAAACATTTGTATATAAAAGACTGCATTGTCGTGTAGAATTTATTCCTTGAAGGCAATTTGGCTGAGCTACCAGAATCACCAGTAAAATTTGATTTATGGCAGCTATTTTTGCCTTTGGCTTCTTATTTTGTTTTTTTTTCCTGTGTTTTTTGTTGAAATGCATGGTGGCATCAGGCTTTTCTTAGGTCAGCCTCTTTCCTGTTCTAAAACTTTTATGGACTGGTTATCTTCTTACTTCCAGTCCCCAGAAAAAGAGCTACCCTGTGTGGTTGCTCCAATTTTCAGTATGTGTACAAGCCTATATTCCTTCAGCCTAGAAACATCTAGCACATACCTGGATTTTATAATGGGGAAAATCTTTAGTTATAGCCTTTCCCGATTATTCAGATGTTTTTACTTTATCTAATGCTTTCCCATGGATTTTTATAATGGGGAAAATCTTTAGTTATAGCCTTTCCCGATTATTCAGATGTTTTTACTTTATCTAATGCTTTCCCATGGATCACCCTTAATACTAATATGTGGACAGATTTCCTGGAGTTACTTAAATTCCAGGCATGTGAAGAATCTACTACAGGCAATGATCTCTAGTAGATATGTATTCTCCCCCTTGTCTTGTATATGTTTTGCATGTGGATTCTGTTATTTTTTATATCTGGAATTATGTTGCATTCCTCTGAAGTTTATTAATTCAGATTTAGATTAACTAATCTTCTATTTACCAGTCCTTTTGGTGTTCCTGTTCATTTCCTTAGTCTTCTTTTCCCTGTTGTAAGTAATATGTTCTGATAGGGCGGCCATGGTGGTGCAGCAGTTAGTGTTGCCACCTCACAGCAAGAGGTTCTCCGGTTCGATTCTCAGCTGGAGTGCCTTCTGTGTGGAGTCTGCATGTCCTCCCTGTGGTCGCGTGGGTTTCCTCAGAGTGCTCCGGTTTCCTCCCACATCCCAAAGACATGCTGTAGGTGGATTGGACACTCTAAATTGGCCGTGTGTGTGTGTGTGTGTGTGTGTGTGTGTGTGTGTGTGTGTGTGTGTGTGTGTGTGTGTCTGTGTGTGTATGTGTGTGTGTGTGTGTGCCTTCAGTGGAAGGTTGGGCGCTGGGCTGGCAACTCAACACCGTAAAACTCCACTGGCAATTATGAGCGGATAGGTGATCCGCTGTGACGACCCCTAAAGCCGAAAGAAGATGAAGAAGAAGTAATATGTTCTGATGTCTTATGCAATATAGTCAATCCTTGGCCCACATCCCTACTTTCAGCAAATGGAATGCTATGCCTTTATAGTACTTTAAAATCATTTTAATTGTAATCAATGTATGTATTTTAGCACGACAGTTCTTGACAATATGAATGTGCTTGTTGTTGTTCTGGTTATATGAATTAATAAAGTGTTCTAATAATGCTACCGTTTTGCCATATCCAAGATCAGGAAAAATTTATTGAGCCCTGCAGACAGACTGATAGTATTGGGTGTTAATGCTTATTTAAAAAACGTGGTTATCTTTTTAGATGCCCAATTGAAGGCATACCTGTCTAAGTTTCCTTCTCATATTAAAAATACAAATTAATTTTCTAAAATTGTTGGGGACTTGGAATGGCAAGATTTTTATTGGGCTTGTGTTGATGTACGAGCCCAATATACTAGCATCAATAAGAGGTGGGGCTTGGAAGCAGTGGAAAAAATGTTAGGGGAAGGTCCCCATACGTCTTTCTTAGTTCAGTTATTAGAATGTTCCCTCACACATATTTTGTGTTTGAGAATGAGATATTTTTGCAAAAAGGGGGTACAGTGATGGGGGCTTCTTATGCCCTTTTGTATGCCGTTATTTCTATGGCTTATTTTGAGAATTTATTCATTTATTCTACTGAATTTTCTTCCGTGTGATTATTTATAAATGTTACATAGACAATTTAATTTTTGTTGGTAAGGGTGACACAAGGAATATTGATGGGTTCATGGAGGAGTTGAGTAAGAATTTCTGTGGTTTAGAATTCACACAGGGAGGTGAAGCAGTTTCTTGACATTGAGTTGTATGTTGGCAGAGACAATTGGGTACAATTTAGACTATATAAAAAGCACATCTGTTAACAACTTTCTTTATGTTGACAGCATGCATCCCCACACTTATTAAATTCATTACCTTGTGGGGAATTAAAAGATATTTAAAACAATACGACTTAGAAAATGAATTTTTTAAAGTCAAGAATAAACTATTGAGTAGGGGTTATTCTATGAATATTATAAAAAATGGCAAGGCAAGGGGGACGGGGAAGCAGGGTACATGCACAGGATTACTGCTTGGAGATGTAGGAAGGAAAGATGAGGAAACGTGGGTATTGTAAGAGGTGAACTGAAAGACAGTGAGAAACATATTTAGTTTGTTAGCAGGTTTTCTCCTTTTTCGGGTATATTGAGAAATCTGGTCAGTGGTTTATGGCCACGATGAGGTGTTGGGTAAGGTTTTTCCTGAAAGGATCATTTTTTTCATATGGAAGATTTTTGAATTTAAAGAAATGTTAAATTTAAAGAAAGTTCAGGAGGGAAAGATTCATTTGTAGGAGAGGTAAAGTATGTGGAAGAATGAAAAATCTTACTGACAGTAAGATAAATGGGAGAAAGAACAGAGCTACTGACCATTTTGATTGTCGTTTTTGTGGAGTGGTGTATACCATAGGTTGTGGGTGCATACCCACAAGATGGTATATAGGGCAAACCACGAGAATGGCTAAAAATGTATATTAGAGCATCTGGATGATATAAGAAACTGCTATTTAGATAGCCCTGTCGCTCAGCATTTCCATTAAATGCACGCAGGACCTGAGAGCAGTTTTATCTATAGCATCTTAGCTAAACCTCATGCTAGTCTGGGGAGTGATTTTGCACATAGATCATTGCAAATGGAAACTAGATTTATTATTAATTATAGAACCTAGCAACCTAATGGCATGAACCTAGACGTGAATCTTGATATATAATTTTGTACTTATATCCTAATTTATTAATATATAAAAAACGTTTTAGTGTATGAATATTTTGCACTGTTTTATCTAGATGGGGACAAGTTTGTTAGGGTGTGTATTTGATGTATGGGAATTGATTAATTTCACTGAGTATTTTAATCAAGTAATAATGATGTGTGAAAACATTTGTATATAAAAGATTGCATTGTCATGTAGAATTTATTCCTTGAAGGCAATTTGGCTGAGCTACCAGAATCACCAGTAAAATTTGATTTATGACAGCTATTTTTGCCTTTGGCTTCTTATTTTGTTTTGTTTTTTTCCCTGTGTTTTTTGTTGAAATGCATGGTGGCATCAGGCTTTTCTTAGGTCAGCCTCTTTCCTGTTCTAAAACTTTTATGGACTGGTTATCTTCTTACTTCCAGTCCCCAGAAAAAGAGCTACCCTGTGTGGTTGCTCCAATTTTCAGTATGTGTACAAGCCTATATTCCTTCAGCCTAGAAACATCTAGCACATACCTGGATTTTATAATGGGGAAAATCTTTAGTTATAGCCTTTCCCGATTATTCAGATGTTTTTTACTTTATTTAATGCTTTCCCATGGATTTTTGTGATGGGGAAAATCTTTAGTTATAGCCTTTCCCAATTATTCAGATATTCAGATGTTTTTACTTTATTTAATGCTTTCCCATGGATCACCCTTAATACTAATATGTGGACAGATTTCCTGGAGTTACTTAAATTCCAGGCATGTGAAGAATCTACTACAGGCAATGATCTCTAGTAGATATGTATTCTCCCCCTTGTCTTGTATATGTTTCACATGTGGATTCTGTTATTTTTTATATCTGCAATTATGTTGCATTCCTCTGAAGTTTATTAATTCAGATTTAGATTAACTAATCTTCTATTTACCAGTCCTTTTGGTGTTCCTGTTCATTTCCTTAGTCTTCTTTTCCCTGTTGTAAGTAATATGTTCTGATAGGGTGGCCATGGTGGTGCAGCAGTTAGTGTTGCCACCTCACAGCAAGAGGTTCTCCGGTTCGATTCTCAGCTGGAGTGCCTTCTGTGTGGAGTCTGCATGTCCTCCCTGCGGTCGCGTGGGTTTCCTCAGGGTGCTCCGGTTTCCTCCCACATCCCAAAGACATGCTGTAGGTGGATTGGACACTCTAAATTGGCCCTAGGTGTGTATGTGTGTGTGTGTGTGTGTGTGTGTGTGTGTGTGTGTGTGTGTGTGTGTGTGTGTGTGTGTGTGTGTGTGTGTGTGTGTGTGTGCCTTCTGTGGAAGGTTGGGTGCTGGGCTGGCAACTCAACACCGTAAAACTCCACTGGCAATTATGAGCGGATAGGTGATCCGCTGTGGCAACCCCTAACCGGGAAAAGCCGAAAGAAGATGAAGAAGAAGTAATATGTTCTGATGTCTTATGCAATATAGTCAATCCTTGGCCCACATCCCTACTTTCAGCAAATGGAATGCTATGCCTTTATAGTACTTTAAAATCATTTTAATTGTAATCAATGTATGTATTTTAGCACGACAGTTCTTGACAATATGAATGTGCTTGTTGTTGTTCTGGTTATATGAATTAATAAAGTGTTCTAATAATGCCTACTGAAAAAAAAAACTTTTTTAAATAACTTTTTATCTAACTGTAGCTTCTCTCTTTTGCTAATGTGATCATAGATGACTTGTCTTTGTTACTATGGTAATCAATGACTCATTTTTTTGTGACTGCATGTTTGTACATACTCAACATTTTTCTGAGACAACTGTAGAACTCAGTCCTTTCTTAAGTATTAATTTCCAAAAAAATGTAATTATTGCAACAAATAATATAACTTGCATTGTAAAGATAATCAAAGAAGGAAAACATTTAGCATATTCTATATAAAATATCCTTCTACAGTAGTAAGCACAGCTCTTTTGAAACTTAAGAAAAACTGTTTAAGCTGGTTAACCATATAATATTGCCAGTTAATGGGCATCCATTTCAAACGTTGAGACTCATTAGACAAGTCCCAAAACACGGAGAATGAATAGCCAAAAACTGGACTTACATGTATTAAGTTGAGGGTGGCCATTTCTTGGATTCTTCCCTTTCTGCAAGGTATGGTGATCTTGTAGTTAGTATATATAAGTTTGGGGGAGCAGGGGGTAGAGGGGAGCTTGCTGTCCTGCAAAAAAAAAGAAGTTTAAAGGAAAAGAGAAGAGCAATGTTCAAGATTCATTCTTGCCCTGCATTTCCGGTATTTTTGTTTGTTTTCAGCACACTGACACTCAACATTTCAAGTGCTGTCATTTCCATGGGGAGCCCAGTTAATGATATTTTTATTTTTAAATTTTCTAAACCTGTTTATCTTCAAAGCAATAATGAAGAAAGTGGTTTACAGAAATTTCTGTAGTGTTAGCAACGTAGTTGTGACAGAACACTTAACCAATGTTGAAAATATTAAAATAGAGATCTGCAGTCTGAAAATACTCTAGAGATTCATTAACAGTGCTGAAATGATCTGTAAAAAGGCCCTGCTCCCACAGTGCAACTTCATTACTGACAAACTGCATGTCTATCAATTGCATTTAACTACAGTGAAGTGCAGATCAGCAGTTCCCATGCTACTTCACTATGGTGGATGCATCGTGTAGTCAAAGGCATCCCTCCCCTTAGTCACTCACCCACGCACACAAGTACACATTCAAACACAAGCACACAAACACACACACACACACACACACACACACACACACACACACACACACACACACACACACACAGACACACAGACACACACAGGCACACAGACACACAGACACAAAACCACTCACACACACAGTCCCTTACCCCACCTAATTGCACTCAAATATTCATACATTCACTTCCACATATACCTAACTCATCCCCTTACTAGCCTCCCCTTACTCTGTGTCATACACAGACACACACACACACACACACACACACACACACACACACACACACACACACACACACACACACACACACATTCACACACTTGCTCTCGAACATTCAGTACTTCGCATTCACTCACTCATACACCTCCCAACCCTACCTTAATTCTAAAATTCCCAGCACTGACCTCTCCACAATGCCACAGTAACTGAACATGGTCAGAAGGCCATGTTTCCTACTCTGATATGGTGGAAGTGGCCATGCTAATCTGCTCATCTGAATGAGCCATGTAGATGTCTTCCTGGAGGCAGTTCTGGAGAAAGATCTCATGGCTAATTAGCATATACCTTTCCCCTGGACTATCTCATATGTATGCAGCATGGCCTCGAAGATAGCCTGACATGGTTCTGCATGTCTTCTTGCTAGACCACTGTGTCAGAGCTGTATCCAAATATATCCTGGTGAATCAGAGTCTGTTTTATGTTTGATTAACTATATCCTATTTTTTGTTAGGTGTTCAAACAACCCCACAAATGAAGTATTGTTTTACAAATAAAAGATATGAAGAATAAGCAGCAGCTAAATTAAAACAAGAGAAAGAAGGAGAAGGAGTTACCTAATTCCGTAATTCTATATTATTCAACTTCAGTCAGTGAGTGCAAGCTTGACTTAAGCAGTAAATCACTTCAGTTTACAACAAACAGTCATGAACTCACATCACACATGTGGTATGTGTCTGTGCAGAGAAACATTTTGGCCAATGTACAATTACTACTGCTAAACACATACACACACGTGTGTGTGTGTGTGTGTGTGTGTGTGTGTGTGTGTGTGTGTGTGTGTGTGTGTGTGTGTGTGTGTGTGTGCATATCACCATCATTGTAGTGATGAAAGGACGAATACCTCAATGCTCATTTTATGTTTAGGCAAGCTATCACTTGAAACAATTTTATACATTTTTCCTTGTTTGTCTTGCCTACGTGTATACAGAACAAGCCCACAACATTCCAATTTATGCAACTGATATTTCTTGATATTAAACCAAAACACACATGGAAAAATTAAAGTCCAAATACCTCATGTAAGGGTCTCAATTCCCCTAGCCATCCTTAATTTTCACTTGAAGACATCAGAGCCAAAAAAGCTGCTCACAGAAAGATAAGCGATATGAAGATGCCAACGTTTTCAGCACCTAGCATACTTGAAATGTGTGCTACCACAAACACAAAACAATGGTTAAGAGAGAGCCCTTATAAACAATGGGTAAGTGCTGATGATCCCACATTCCCAATTTAAATATTCCAAATGAAGTAAACGCTGATCCCCTGTGTCTTGACACGCTAATACTTGACAAAGGTCACAACAAAAACAGAAAGAAGCGAAATAAAAAAAAACAAAATTCAAGATTTATTGTCCAAACGTTGAGCGCTTTCACTCACTAGACTGCAAGCTTCATCAGAACTCCATACAAATATAATAAATCCATTTAAATAACCTCTTTGGCACCAAAAAAGCACAATTTAAAGTGACATACATAATAAACCACTACTAACACACGACTGACACACTTAATGATATAAAATAATATAAAATACAATGAGACTAAAATAGCTTAAAATAACTTAAAATAAATATAAGCTCATACTCCCTGTCATAAAAATAATAATAATAATAATAATAATAACAGTAGTAATAATAATAAATATTATATTAACGTATTTTGACAGTTGTTCAAAAAACCTGATGTTAATTTTGCTCAAATCATAAAAATAATCAATAGTTATATACATTATAACATCGGCTTGATACTAATATAATCATTCCATCCTGGTTCACTGGAGGCGTCAGTATATAACTGCCACCAGATTTCTTTGTGAGACAGTAGTCCTATATAGTCACCCCCTCTGGGGTCTATATGAACACTGTCAAGGATGGCAAATTTGAAATGATGTCTATCTCCACATTTTTTAACATGTCTATAAAGTGTGTTGTTAATGTCTATAAAGTGCTATATAAATGTGCATAAATGCATTTATTGCATTTTCGTTCTGTCTTTCCTATATAGAATCCAGAACAGGCTATGCATTTAGCTAGGTATATAACCCGTCTAGTGTTGCAGTTGCCTTGTATAAATCTTAGATTTGCCCTATTTACATTCTCTAATATAATGCTTCCTTCCTCTAAACTGGCACAGCATTGCTTACAACTGCCACACTTAGTAGTATTTTTGTGGGTCAAGTTCTTAATAATGGCACCTCTTTCTAAAAAGCTCTTGATGTTACGCCCCATTTTATTAACAAATATAGGCTGAATTTCCAATATTATAACTATATCCTGATCCGCCTGTATAATGTTCCAACTACTGACCATACGTTTCTTAATTTTACTGAAATGTGGACCTAATTCCAAGACACATGCTCTCCCAAAGTCCGTGGTCGATATATTATTATTAATAATCTGAATTTCATTATTATTATCTCTGTTATAGTAATTCTGACCTAATAGTGATGTATATTTTTTACCCCATTCCCTAACAGTAGTTGTGCAAATATGGGCCATCATACTTGTGTCATAGCCCCTGTCTCTGAAGAGAGAAGGGATGTATAACACTTCTTCCAACATCTCTGAATAAGTTGAGGTCATTCTAATAGCACGTATAATTTGGCCTCTAAAAATATTAGCAAATAATTTCCTAGGATGGTTACTTGAAAATTCTAAGTAACTATTAGAAAAGATATTTTTCCTATAAAGCTTAGATTTAAAACAACTATCGCCCTTAGAAATATAAGTGTCTAAATATGGAAGAATCTAAGTCCCATAGGGATGACTTTTGGTTCAATACATTTCATAAGATAAGCATTGTCTAACTTCAGAGTATTAATGATGTTAAGCTTTTTACCCAAAGAATAGATCTTATCTCTATACTCTGAAGTTAGACAATGCTTATCTTATGAAATGTATTGAATAAAAAGTTGTCCCTATTCTTCAAAGTCCCTATGGGTATTGTATTAACAGAAGATATTAAATCAGAATTTAATGCCATGTTTGATCAGTTTGGCATACAATACATGCAGTTACTTATTAAATGTAATGATGGACAGCTGAGTCAGACTATGTCTGAAGTAGAAAAGATTAATTACATGATATAAATGATTTATTATTTCCTCAGTAGGAAAGATTAAATAGGAAACAATTTAACACAGCATAATTCAATACTAAGAAAGCATATCAAAGAAAGAACAATAAACTTCAGAGGGATATAAAATAGTACCAAAAAGATATGGCTTACAACTGGGGTAAAAACACAGATGTACACCTTACTAGAAATAATAATGCAAATTTTAATAGTAAGAATAAATTTAATTATAAGTACAACAAGGAGCATTTTGATGAAAATTTGCAGGATGACGAGACATCACATTTTTTATACCAAGGTGGCAACAGGAGGCCACAAAGAGACAGAAGTTGGGAAGGGAAATTCAAGGAACCATATGTACAGCCACCTTACAGACCCCGCTATCACCACACAGGGTACCAGAGAAATCGGCAACAGGAATATTACTAGAAACAACTAGGACACTATTAGAAGAATCTAAGACACTAGGCTGTGAACCTGACATACCAATAGAAAAGAAGGACATAGGTACAGGTAGAGTGAGAGAAGTCAAGTGCAAAATTGTTAGCGGAGAAGTGGCAACAGGCTCTTCTTGTACTTTACAAAGAGAACATATCATTAGAGAAGGTATTGTAAATTCTTATCAAAATTTTAAAATATATAATTATACAGACCTTCCACTAAATATTTCCAATTTTAAGTTATTTTCTAAAGGGATGAAATTCATACCTACTATGAAATTTAGACTTGTTGACTGTTTCATAGAGTTTAAAAAATATATTAGGAAATTAAATTTAGCCATTATGTTTAACAACAATATAGAAGGAAAATTAACAAACAAGCGAGAACAAGGTACATTAAGAAAGAAAAGTACTTTTATGCCCTCTATGCACCCCATTGTGTCTGTGTATGACAAATCAGTGTCTAGGCAAATATACCAACTGCAGAATCATCTTAATGGTAGTAAATTAAATCTCAATTTACTGGAAGATGAATATAAGATCTTACAAGAACTCAGAAATGATAAAAATATAAGAATAATGAAACCTGACAAAGGGGGAGGTATTGTTATATATGACAGTACTGAATATATTACAATAATCCATGATTTATTATATATTTCAGGTAATTATGAGATAGTATCGTTAAATGAAATTAATATAGCCTACAGACACATTGACATACACATAGAGGAATTTCTCATAGACCAAAGAATTAGTATGGATACTTATAATTATTTAAAGGTAGAATTTCCAGTTTTGGCATCAATAGTGGGCATTCCCAAAGTACATAAGCGTATAGAAAATCCACCATTCAGACCCATCATATCAGGCAGCAGATCAAAGACATTTCCACTAGGGACAGCAACTGACAAATTTCTCAAACATATTTATGAAAAAATTCCACATTTAGTGAAGGATTCATGGGAATTTTTGAGAAATTACCCAGTAAATTTATGGAATGTAGAGCTATTGTTTGTCACAGTGGATGTCATTGATCTATTCTCCTGCATTCCTAAAGATGCAGGTTTAGAAGCTTTTGCTAACAGCATATATAAATATTATGGAATAGAATGGGACAAAGCATGTTTAATTTTAGAATTAATGTCCCTGGTCTTGGAACATAATTACATTGAATATGAGGGGGAGTATTTTAGACAAACAAAAGGCGTTGCTATGGGAGCAGCTTGTGCTCCCATCTACGTCAATCTAGTCATGTTGGACTGGGAGGAATCAAAATTATTTACAAGTGAGTACAACAAACATATTAAATATTATTCTCATTACCTCAACGATATTTACATCCTATGGGATGGAGGCACAGATTTATTAGAGCAATTCCTAGCTTTTTTAAACTCGAGTAGTGAGTTTCTAAAATTTACTTTTTCATGTAATAAGGAAGGTCTTCCATATTTATATTTCTAAGGGCGATAGTTGTTTTAAATCTAAGCTTTATAGGAAAAATACCTTTTCTAATAGTTACTTAGAATTTTCAAGTAACCATCCTAGGAAATTATTTACTAATACTTTTAGAGGCCAAATTATACTTGCTATTAGAATGACCTCAACTTATTCAGAGATGTTGGAAGAAGTGTTATACATCACTTCTCTCTTCAGAGACAGGGGCTATGACACAAGTATGATGGCCCATATTTGCACAACTACTGTTAGGGAATGGGGTAAAAAATATACATCACTATTAGGTCAGAATTACTATAATAGAGATAATAATAATGAAATTCAGATTATTAATAATAATATATCGACCACGGACTTTGGGAGAGCATGTGTCTTGGAATTTGGTCCACATTTCAGTAAAATTAAGAAAATTATGGTCAGTAGTTGGAACATTATACAGGCGGATCAGGATATAGTTAAAATATTGGGAACTCAGCCTATATTTGTTAATAAAATGGGGCATAACATCAAGAGCTTTTTAGAAAGAGGTGCCATTATTAAGAACTTGACCCACAAAAATACTACTAAGTGCGGCAGTTGTAAGCAATGCTATGCTAGTTTAGAGGAAGGAAGCATTATATTAGAGAATGTAAATAGGACAAATCTAAGATTTATACAAGGCAACTGCAACACTAGATGGGTTATATACCTAGCTAAATGCATAGCCTGTTCTGGATTCTATATAGGAAAAACAGAACGAAAATTCAATAAACGCATTTATGCACATTTATATAGTATAAAGACCAAGGACGTTAACAATGCACTTTATAGGCATGTTAAAAAATGTGGAGATAGACATCATTTCAAATTTGCCATCCTTGACAGTGTTCATATAGACCCCAGAGGAGGTGACTATAAAGGACTACTGTCTCACAAAGAAATCTGGTGGCAGTTATATACTGACGCCTCCAGTGAACCAGGATTGAATGATTATATTAGTATCAAGCCAATGTTATAATGTATATAACTACTGATTATTTTTATGATTTGAGCAAAATTCACATCAGGTTTTTTGAATGACTGTCAAAATATGTTATTATAATATTTATTATTATTACTACTATTATTATTATTATTTTTTTTATGAGATGGAGTATGAGCTTATATTTATTTTAAGTTATTTTAAGCTATTTTAGTCTCGTGGTATTTTATATTATTTTATATCATTAAATGTGTCAGTCGTGTGTTAGTAGTGGTTTATTGTGTATGTCACTTTAAATTTCTTGGCGCCAAAGAGGTTATTTAAATGGATTTATTACATTTGTATGGAGTTCTGATGAAGCTCACAGTCTAGCAAGTGAAAGCGCTCAACTTTTGGACAATAAATTTTGAATTTTGTTTTTTTTATTTCGCTTCTTTCCGTTTTTGTTGTGACCTTTGTCAAGTATTAGCATGTTAAGACACAGGGGATCAGCGTTTACTTCATTTGGTTCTGTTTCGTTACATTTGAACACTGAAAATTCTGCTTCCGATTTAAATATTCCAAGTTCTAAGCCAACCTAAACTTGTAGCAGAAATAATTAGACTGTTGGGACAGGAGGTGGAAGGACAATGCCAATGGACTCTGTGTTTGCTCTTTAGACTTCAGTGTTTTTCACCTAAGTGCCAGGACTACAGCAGCATATTATTGTCCCCAGTGCTGTAGCCCAGCTTTTCAGTATTAACCTTTTTATTTTATTATTTTATAATACTGCTATGTGACTGACTTGCAGTGTTCTCTGCAGCTAAGCATTACAAGCTAATTGGACCTTACCCACAACCTATTGTTTGAGCAGAGAAATTAGAGTCCATACGATCATCACCACAAGTGAGTGATGTTAATAGGAAATTCCATAACCTGAAATGGAAGCCTACACTGCTATCAGTACCCCTGTTAACAATAATTTTCAGTTTAGGAAATGGCTTGAAAGAATCCAGTAAATAGCAAATGAGCAATAAGGAACACTGATGAACCTTTAAAGAATTAATGCTAATAAACCTGCCTGATGACTTAATCCATTGGCTTCATTATTAAGTTGGCACATTTTTTAACATTCTGAAAGATGATTTTGCTGATACCCTTAGCAGCATGAAGCAAATCCTTTCAGAGTTTACATGTAGGGAATTCTAACACAGGAAAACATGATGGCTCAGCAGTTAGAATCTATGTATTATTTTTCAAACACTCGGGCTTCAGTCCTGACCACCAAACATTTTCTGTGTGGAATTTTCATGTTGAACAGGTGGTATCCATTTTTCTTCAACCAACCCAAAAGCATGTGCTTGATTTGTTAATCTAAATTATCTCTATAAATGCATTTACCCTTGTCCTCGTGGTCTAAGATTCCATTGCATCCTAGTTCATTTACTCAGTTACAAAATGAATATATTAACTAGAACATGGGTTTATTGCCTAGAGTGTAGATTCTGTGAAAGAAATTTCCTTGAAGGAAATGCTTTTTTGTTGTTTCACTGACATGTTCTCAAAACATTACTTTCTATGTAGAAAATAGGCAGAACTGAAATGAAACCATATTGGAGAACAAATGTTTTCCAAAACAGTATTAATGTACTAGGACTGCCCAATAAAACAAGACAGCGACTTCATGACAGTGAACTAAACTGCTATGAAGCAAGGATGGAGAGAAACAAATGGTCACCATATATACTAATTAATCTCGCTGAATACAGCAAAGCTATCATGGTAAGAAAATGGGAGAAATTAATAAAAAGGAGAGAAAAAATAGAACTAGAGGAGGTAACTGCAGCAATAGCAGTTGCAATAATTTCCATTCCTTTTTTCTGTTAACCACTGCTCTTAAAACAAACTCAATTAGTGAAAGGAAATATATATTTTTTGTTTATTTTATCTATTCTTTGTTGATCAGGTTAATCCCACTAGGCTAGTAGCTTCTTTTTAGGGGAGTCCCAAGGTAGTATTTATAGTACTAGCAGAAATAGGGTAATGGGTAATGTACCCTTACTTCATTATGGTAATTGCAATGAGTATTGCCGTGAGTATGAGCACTCAGTCCTAGCACAGTGATGGCTGGGAGGATGTTGCACACTATGGAAACCAGAAGTGAGAAAGCAGAGGTGAATGCCAAATTGAAAGATGGTGCGGTGATAGATTCAGAGATCTTTTTCAGCAAAAGCTGTTTGCATAGTCAAAAAATGACACAGAGGAGTGTGTTATTACAACCCTTCAACTGGTAGGGTTACAGAATGATATTTTGAGTAAGATGATATATCAAAGTGAACCCAACAGTGGTGGTAAGTGCTGTGGGGAGATATAATGGAGAAGATAAGGGAGAAGTAGACAACAGAAATGGTGGAGCAAATAAGAGAAAAAAGAAGAAGAATATACTGAGACAGTGATGAGTACATTGAAAGAAAAGAAAGTTGAACTGGAGGAATTAAACAAAAGAAAATTAGTGGTGAGACTCCAAAATAAAAGTGAAATGGCACTAAATAAACACGAGGTATGGGGCAATGTTATTTTACCTCTAGGCATCACAATTCAAGAGGTAAAAACATTTATTCTTATAAATAAAGAAGCTTTTTGTGACATTATTTTTGAGACTGTGCAAATCATGGAGAACTTTATTAGTGAATTTGAAAAAAAGACAAATGAAAATCCATTGGAATGAATATGTGATAAAGACTACCAGCAGGATTCACGAAGGCTTGCACGGAGTCTAAGAGTAGTGTAAGACTCCATGCAGCCTTCGCGATCCAGGAACAGCCCAAGGTCCATGTAAGAGACAAGCTAAAACGTCTCTTACACGGAGTGGGCGTGGATAAGCTAATCACCTCACTTGCAGCCAAATAGCATGCAAATGAGGATGATTAGCGATCCAGGAAGCCCAGAACAGCCCGTGTAAGAGCCGTTTTAGCTGCAGAAATGTACTCAGTTGACAACTGAGTATGTTTCTGCAAAAACCGCAATGGAGCCATGTCAACTCCAAATAAAGGGTGCATATGTGTCAGACAGCATGCCAATGGCCAGATATGTGGCCATTGGCAAGGTAACCTGATGCAAAAATATTAAAAATATGTTTAAACCCAGCACAGCCCCGCACAAATGGGCTGCGCTGCATAATACATAAAAATGAAGGTTATAAACCCACAAATGTGGGTTTTATGCAATACATGGATTTTCAATGCAGGGACCAGCAGACCAAAAACAACATGGCCACCGTGTAGTGGTTGCTAAGGGGGGAAGCTGAGTCTAAGAGATGTAACTAAGCATTAGTAGGCAAACTGATGCAAATGAGTGTTAGTATACTGAATTCCACTGTCACATAGCAAATGAGCACATTCTGAGTAGTGTAAGAGTTACAGAAGGGGGAGAAACAGAGTAGGAGATAGGTGACATCACAGGGGGGAATGGCAGAAAAAATGCAGTTCATTGGAGGTCAGAGTTACATGACAGATGTCAGACACATATCATGGAAAGAGGAGTGCCATAACATAAGCATGGGAAAGTCATGAAATGGAAGGTGTACACTGTTGCCTACACCAAAGTTTCTTGCTGGGTGTTCATGCGCACGTGTGCGCTATGAAGCGCGAGTAAGACAGTGTGCGCACGTGTAAGGCAGTCTGAGCATGTGGGAGCGTGTTGGGAGATGTTTAACACTGTCTGCATGGGTGTGCGCGTGTTTTAACCCGAATAAGCAGATTCTGAACCGTGTAAGCATGTGTGCGCGTGTGTAAGCCACTGCGAGCGTGTTTCTGCTGGTATACACTCTGCTCCCCCCTGAGGAAACAGAAAGGAAAAAGGAAGCAACAGAATTAGTAGGAAGCTACCAGGGAATACTGCTGGAGCTAGCAGGTGAAAATAATTAGAAGCAGGCAATTACACAGGCAGAATGGTAGCTCAGCCCAATACTTAAAAATCTGCAAACAGCAGTGCAAGATGTTTCTCTCAAGAGACATTGCAAGACAGGAGTAAGCTATTAGAAGTGAAAACTGAAAAAGCTGAACTCAGAGCAGAAATGTTAGGGGCTGCCATAGCTGTCATAATGAGACATAGGTGACTTGCTGAGGGTGGTGACAATGCAGATGGTGCCAGACAACCCACAGTGAGGAGACGGAGAAGAGTGTACAGACCCAGGGTCACCTACCACGGGTTACATGAGCTGGAGATAGTAGAGTGCTATAGAGTGGACAGAGACCTCCTGCAGCAAATAGTGGAGCTGTGCAGGCCACGCCTCACACACAGAACCAACAGAGGGGAACCCATCCCAGTGGAAACCAAGGTATGTGTTGGCCTAAGAATACTAGCAACAGGTATCTTCCAGAGACCAACTGGTGATATGATGGGGATATCACAGGCATCAGCCTCCAGGGTACTGCACCAGTTCCTGGATGCCATGTCAGCACATGTCGGTGATTATGTATATTTCCCCAATGCCCGTGAGGTATTGGCCAGCAATATGCATCTCTTCCAGCAAATAGCAGAATACCCTGAGGTAGTGGGTGCAATAGACTGCACGCACATATGCATCAAAGCACCAGCCGGTGAGCGGGGTAGGGCCTACATTAACCGCAAGGGCTTCCCCTCCATCAACTGCCAGGTCGTGTGTGATGCCCAGGGCATAATAATGAATGTGTGTGCTGGCTGCCCTGGGAGTTACCATGATTCCCACATCTGGCATTTGACGAAGCTGTACCAGACATTTGCCAATGGGGACATCCCACACGGACACCTAGTGGGGAATGCAGGTTATGCACTGGAGCCGTGGCTGATGACACCCATCAGAAATGCACACACACCTGAACAGGAACGCCATAATGAGGCACACGCACAAACACGTAATGTAATAGAGCGTGTGTTTGGGCTGCTCAAGTCACAGTTCCGGTGTCTGGACACATCTGGTGGAGCCTTGCAGTACACACCAACTACATGTACCCAAATTGTCATGGTATGTGCTATGCTACATAATATGATCTTGCGAAAACAGCTGCAGCAGGACCAGCATAGGGCTGGGCCAAACAGCGCCCCACCATTGCCAAGGCCATCACAGGCAGAGCGTGACTTTGAGGAGGAACAAACTGAGCCTGCCCCAGTAGGCAGAAGGAGGCATGCCCAGTATGCCCTGGCCTTGGCAAAGAGGCAATGCATAGCACATACACTGGCTCAGTAGGAACCCTGGGAATGATACCCCCTCTGACTCACTCAAATAATAACATGGATGCCTAAAATGACATGACCTGCTCACAAACATGTACAGGGAAGTGTAATATGTGCATCCGACAGAGGCAGCCCTGCAGCACCACCTGAGGCATGAATGCCATGTGTTAAGTAATGTAACACCATGTACTATATGCACACCTGAGGACCCTGACTAACATCCTACCCTCAACAAGCATCATGCCACAATATGACAATGAGATGATCAAGTCCAATAATTGACTGAAGTATCACAGTTAGTCAAAGGGGATCCAATGTGTGCCAGCCTCGGATGACATGCTGAGCATGACATGATGCTCCACCTGCTAGGACTGGCGTGCACCTATCAGTGCAGGCTGTATGGATACTGGCAAAGGCTGTTGTTACCCACAGCGTGCCCTGAATAGGTAAGGCTCAAAACACAAACCTACCTCCATAGGTATCAGAAGGGATAAGAATAAGTTAAGGGATAAGTCGAAACAGCAAGATGCATGCAGTCTAATCTCACCCAGTATGGAGAATGTTGATATCTGTGCTGTAACAGAAAATTGGGTCAAGGCTCACAACAGCACCCTAACACTACCAGGTTACACCTCATACTGTGCTGTACAGCCTCAAAACATGGAACAAGCTACAAAAGGAGGGTGACTAGCAATAATTGTCAAGGATAACCACACCCCCATGTTGGTACCACAACAGGAAGCAGCATGGACTAGCCATGGTCAAGTAACAGTGGCTAAAACTGCCCCCCAGTTTATAGCCTGCTACAGACTACCATCCCAACACCAGGAACTGCACCTGGCCTATGCTGGAATACATGAATATATCAAGTCCTCCAAACCACATTATATTGGGTGACTGAAAATACCCAGACATAGACTGGGAGCATTATACTAGCTCCAACACTGTAGGACAAAAGTTCATAGAATCCATAAACCAAAATGCCCAGGAACAACGTCCCACTCCCACAAGAGGGGTAAGCATACTGGATGTGATAATCAGCAACATGCGTACTGGATGGCAAGATGAGAAGTGTATCCCTCACTGGTAAGACCAGACCATAGAGTAATCACACTGAATATACACATCCTGACCACAGTCCCTGGCCAGAAAACCACAGTGGAACACATGTGTAAAGCAATATTTGCACTCCTCCAAACTGATGTGGAATCCATTAAAGGTCCTGTGCAGGTGCAAAATATGGGCCACACCTCAGAACCTGTAATATAGCCATTCCATGAACACTGCCAGGAATGCTTGGATTATGCAATCCTAAATTAAAACAAGACACAATGCCATACACGCAGGCATCTGGCATGGTGGACACCAGCCATAACCAAACCATGAAAGAGAATGAGGAAGCTACTACATGATAGAGCAAACATAAACAATGAAGTAATCACTGATCAGTAGTATGGCAATAAAATAAGCCTAGCACTTGTTTTCAATACTTCTCTACTAAGTAAGCACTCTCGTACTAAGTAAAGCACTACATCTACTTACCACCCATGTAAATATCCACTTCCCTTAAAGGTATACCACTCCCTTATACTGTTCTAGCATGTCGAGTGGTAGATTACTGGCGTCGTCTCCAGTTCAGCTGGTCAATCTGGGTATCTTGAGACAATGCTACAATTGTCTCATGTACACAGACAATCCTCTCCTCCTCCCAACAAACACAAATACATGTGAGAGATGCAACAATATAGCCAAACTGGAGGCTGAACTCTCTCAACTCAGGGCTGGCATGACCAGACAGGAGGAGATGGAAACCACACACACAACAATCCCAGTCCCACATAGACCTACCACAACTGCAAACCAAGCACATAAAAACACAAAGACATACTCGGAGGCTCTAATAAAAAACTTACCAAAACAACAGAGGCTCCCAAAGCAGACATCCAAAAATCCACCACCTCAAAACAAAACACATGCAACACATACTTCAGTAAATCAGTGTGTCGACCAATCGCAGCCCTTAAGGCCAAACACCTTGCCTGATACACTAGTAATAGGTGACTCCATAGTCAGACACACTGATGTCCCACTGACCACGCTGAACAAGGAGAAGGTGACTGTGAGCTGTCTATTGGGAGCTAGGATCCGCCACATAACACACGCACTCAGGTCACTCCAAAGCAAGTACAAATATGATTCTGTCATTGTCCATGCTGGTGTGAATGACCTGAGACGTACCTCCCTGGACTACATGAAAAGAGACATAGAGGAGCTCTCCGATTATGTAGCCCAGGCTGGTATGACCCTGACCCTGAGCAGCATCTTGCCCTCACCAAGAATGATACCACAATACAAAGACAAGATGATCAGCTTTAACAATTGGCTCAAGTACTGGTGTCATTCTAAGGGGATCCAATGTCTGTCTGCCTGGGATGATATGTTGGACAAGCCATGCTGCTTTGCAAGGGATGGCTTACACCTGTCACCACTGGGCTTCCGGATATTGGCTAAGGCTCTTGCCACCCCCATAGTGCCTTTGTTAGGCAAGGCTCAAAAGACAAACCCACCTCCTTAGAAAGCAAAAATGGAAAAAAACTAAGGGTAATGCTGCTCAATGCCAGAAGTCTAAATCTGAAGATGCAGGCACTTGATGCACTCCTCAGCATGGAGAACATCGACGTCTGTGCAGTAACTGAAACCTGATTCAAGGCTCCTGAGAGCACCCCAGCGCTACCAGGCTATACCTTGTATCATGCTTTTCGGCCCCCAAACCTGGGCCGAACCACAAAGGGAGGGGGAGTGTCCATATTCATAAAGGACACCCACACCTCCAGGTTAGTAGCAACACATGAAGCATCAGAGACCATACAGGTGCAACTAACCATAGGCAAAACTACTATACAACTGGTAGCATGTTACAGACCACCCTCCCAATCTCAAGAACCCCACTCAGCCTTCCTGAAGACATTGGAGGATATGAATGTATCACAAAATACCATCATACTGGGAGACTTCAACTACCCAAACATAGATTGGGTACATTATTCTAGCCCTAATACCCTAGCCCAAAGGTTCCTGGAATTCATAAATTCAAATGCACTGGAACAACTAGTCACCTCTCCCACTAGGGGAGATAATATACTAGACCTGATCATCACAAACATGGGGACAAAATGCTCCACACCAGAAGTATACCCCTCACTAGTGAGATCTGACCACAAACTAATCACCCTGGATATACATATCCCACCTCCATCCCCAGCACAAAAGACCACAGTGAAAAACTTCTCAAAAGCAGACTTCACTCTTCTTAAGACTGAGATGGTATCCTTTAAGCCCACTGTGCCAGTGGATACCACATCCCACAATGCCGAATCCTTCACTAATGCTTTCTATGGACATCTCCAAGAATGCATGGATCATGCAATCCCAAACAAATCCAAGTCCCTCTCCACCAAATGTAAGCGTCCTGTCTGGTGGACCTCAGCCATAAACAAATTGTATAACAAAAGAAGGAAGCTACTGCACGTCAGAGCGAAATCCCATGAAGGGAAGACATCTCTGATCAACATTAGCAGAAAACTACGTACTCTCATAAAAACATCCAAGGCAAACTTTGAGAGAAAAATCACTAAGGACACTAAAGAAAACCACAAAGCCTTCATCATCTATGTTAGAAACCTGGGCGGAAACCCTCAGATATGCTCAGAGTTGGTTCACAACAACAAAAAATACACTGAACCCACAGATATTGCTAACATTCTGGCTGACAGGTTCAGTGCAAATTTCTCCCCTCCTTCACCCCCAAAAGAAGAAATACTTATCCCAG
The DNA here is from genome assembly GCF_019279795.1 of Protopterus annectens. NCBI lineage: Eukaryota > Metazoa > Chordata > Ceratodontiformes > Protopteridae > Protopterus > Protopterus annectens. The sequence continues at coordinate 34,862,999 of NC_056726.1, forward strand.
CTGAATGTAATCTCCCTGTCATCTCAGATGTCCAAGTGAGACCCGCCCTAAACAAAGAAAAAAACACAGCATCAATGGGTCCTGACAGTATCCCGGGGTGCGTGTTACGTGAACTCCAAGAGGAGCTAAACCCACACATAAAAATGCTATTTAACCTTAGCCTTACTTTGGGATATGTACCTGAACACTGGCGTACAGCAACAGTGGTCCCACTCCACAAGGGGGGTGCCTCTACAGACCCTGGAAACTACCGCCCCATAAGCTTAACTAGCCTGGTCTGCAAAGCTATGGAAAGAATCATTATGGAACTCATAAAGAGAGACATAGGGGACCTACAGATACTTGACCCCACCCAGTTCAGCTTTGTAAAGGGCAGATCCTGCCTTTTAAACCTGGTTGACTTTTTTGAAACAGTCACTAGAGCCATTGATGAGGGCAAAGCAGTCCATGCAGCATACCTGGACTTGGCTAAGGCCTTCAACACAATACCCCACTCAGGCATCATAGATAAGCTAAACAGCTTAAAAATAAACCCTTATGTCACTAGATGGGTTGCAAACTGGCTAAAGGACAGAACCCATAAAGTTAAAATCGCTGGAGCAATGTCAGACTCAAAGCCAGTCACAAGTGGTGTCCCACAGGGATCTGTCCTGGGACCCCTCTTGTTCGGCATTTATTTCTCAGATGTTAAAGCAAACATGGGAGGGCTGTGGCTGACAAAGTTTGCAGATGACTGCAAACTAGGCGCCATAGTCGATACACCAGCAGACACACACAACCTACAAAAAGGCCTCACTGAAATGGACAACTGGTGCCGTAGTCACGGCCTTAAACTAAATGCCAAAAAATGTATAGTCATCCCTTTTGGAAAAAACAAAGTGCCCACAAATTATCACATGGACAGCAACCCACTGAGTACGGAAAAGTAATCAGAGACCTAGGGACCCAAGTAGACAGTGACCTCTCATTTGACACCCACGTTGCCAAAGTGGTTAGAAAAACATTCTACCTTGCACGCCTCATCATGAACGGATTCACATCCAGATCCAAGGATGTCATTGTACCCCTTTATTCCACCCTCATCAGACCCATGATTGAGTACAATGCCCCATTTGGTATGTACCTCACCTGGCATTTGCAACAGCTGGAGAGACCACAAAAGTACCTCACCAAAAGGATCAAGGGTCTCCAACATATGTCTTATTCTGCCAGACTAAAGAAACTTCAGCTCTATTCAGTAGCATACCGCCTGCTCAGAGGTGATCTCTGCCTGACATACAAGGCCATGTCCAATCAGGATCTGATGGACATGCTCCACCTCAAAAAATCCAAATCCATCAGGACCACGAGAGCTAAAGACTTAAACCTCGGCACAATTATGAATAGGACATGCTGGAGGGATAGATTCATAACCCAGAGGCTTCCCATGCTTTGGAACAGGATCCCAGTTCATATTAGGCAGAGCCCCTCACTGACTCTCTTCAAGAGAAATCTTGATGAGTGGATGGGAGATTGTAAGTTTACCCCAGGGTTCACATCTGTGTCACTGCTAGACAGGGGCACAGTAAACTAATTCTATTATATAAGGGGACCTTCATTGTGTCAATTACTAGACAGAGACACAGTATTCTAGATTTATTCTGTACATTTTTGTACCATTTCATGGTGTGCAAAAGCCACATCACTATGGCTAGGCTTACAAATGCCCCAGGGCAGATAGCCTAGTACTATACTATGAAACTATCAACTCTCAAAAAGCCACGACAAACTGATGAAATAAAAGCCAGAAGTTACGAAGCTAAATGCAGAATCCACCACACAAGTATAAGGAAACGAAAACAATTTAATAAGCGCTTTCGGAAGAAATAGTATCCTTCCTTCTTCAGACAAACGGCTTACAAATGTAACATTCTTTAAATAAACTTTTTGAATCATGTGAACAATTCACTAAAATAACCCATTAAACAATTATCCAATTAATAATCCCAATTATCCAATTAATAATCCAACTAATAAAATTCATTCCTTTCTATATACATTTAAAGTATCCATGTTACACAACCATATTATTAAAAATAATGAATTTCATAAAACTAATGTTTTAAAACTTATATTATAAAACAGGTAGTACACTACTATTTGAACCTCATTATAAAATGTGCTATTTAACACCCAGTTTCTTACATTGCAATAGGCTCTCTATGCTCTTAAAACAGCTTAATATTTACTAAATTCAAAAATATATAGAATCCATTTGGCAAATAAAATTAAGAGCAGATGAGCCACCAGGCTTAAATGATGTTATTAACATCAAGTGCTTTTTAGCTATGCATAGAGTTTAAATCTGGATTTCAAAGATCACGGTTATTTGCAAGTTAATGTATTTTTTACAAAGTATTTTTTACAATGTATATTTTAAAATTATTATTCAGTATTTATTATTTATTATTCACACAGAAGTATATCATATTATTATTATTATTATTATTATTAATTATTACCTTATAGTAATGACACCTTTTTCTGTGACGAAAAAGAAGTAGACATTCCATTGGCTATGTGTCACAACATGTGATTATTTTTAGTATATATAAATCAAATGTTTAGTAAGGGTGCTTTTTCTGATGAAGTTCTTGTGAATAAAAGGAACGAAAACGTTAATTTCAGGTTTACAGTCTGGTCTTTCGTTGTTACAGTGGTGGACTTTTGCATCTTTTATTTTGTTTGGTTTGAGTGTTGTTTTGAGTTTATTTGAGTGCATCACTATTTTAATGGAGGACTCACAAGACGTATTGCTAAACCTAAGCACCCACTCAGTTCCGGAGCTTGGCGCTGACTTTCAGGACCAAATGGCGGGGATTATTGCAGGAGCTGTTCGGCAGGCTCTTTCGTCCCAATTAAGTGGAGGTGTTCACGTAGGAGAAGTTCGAGCCGTTGAATCAGGAAGTGGAAGACGGGAGGTTACAATGAACACCAGTGCAGCCGGAAGTACATCTAAACGCTTAATGGTTCTGGCTTCGAATGAAGAGGGCGGTCAAGTGCACAGGGCTCCAAGGAACTTAAACGAGTTTCCGACTCCTTCAATTGGATTTATTAACAGTCTGGTGGCAGATGACAACGCGAATCCTTTTTTCGTTGATGATGGAACAAACAACCAACGTATTTTAGGTAATGCCACTGTTGAAACTGTTAACGACAATTTTGAATGTTGCAAAGAGAACATTTTTAGATTAGAAAAGCTAACTATTAAGTTAGTGTCACTACAGTTAGAGGTCATGTACCTAGAAGAAAACATAAGGCTCAAATGTGTGCCGTTGGGTCTTAGAATTTTCAGATATCCCAATTGTGTTACTGAAGGTGACGTTTTATTTAGCAAACTTGTGGACTTATTCAATAATGCTGGCATACAATATATGGGCTTGCTTGTCGAACACTATCGTGAAGAAATAGTTAAACTTAAATTTGACCTTGAAAATTTGGACAAAAGCATCAGAGATTCTGATGCTTTTAAATCTTTGATTTCAGTGTATTTAAGCATTGAAGCTAAGGTCAAAAGACACAGGCTGTCCGTAATTTCCAGGAAACAAGGAAAATTACGAAGAGATTTAACAGCCTATGCAGTACAGAAAGCCTACACTTTAAAACCTGTAAAAAACAAAAGGAATGTTGTCCTTTTGAGTAACAGTAATGTAGAAGGCACTTCTGATAACAACAACAAGACAACTAATTCTTCTAAATCTAATGCAGTGGCTTCTAAGTCCACTATTTCTTCAGTCACAGTTAATGACAATAATGTCAACAGTTTGGATTCTTTTCAAAAAGAAACTAATAATGGTGTCATGAATGAAAATCAGACCAAAGGTCCTTTTTTAATGGACAGTGCTGGGGTCAAGAAAACTCCCAAGTGGACCAACAAGGTCCAAACAAGAAACAAAGGGAGGACAAAAGGGAAGAAGAAGTATTAGACTTTCGAATGAATTTTGTCAATTTATCTAACACTGCATTGTCTGATGACATGATTTCTGTTTTGAGAAAGGGTTTTTCATTTATTCCTAACAATCATTGTGACATCACAAAATTAATTGTTGAATTTAAAATGTATTGTAGGAAATTGAATTTAAAATTTATATTTGACCATACTGAGTTGGCAGAGAAGTTAGAGAAAAACAAGTATGTGAAAAGCACATACAACCCTTTACTTAACACTACCCTTGCAGTTTTCAATAAACAATGTGAAAAGGAATTTAGAAATATTGGTAGGAACGCTCCCAATAATTTTAATTTAACTGAGGGAGAATTGTCAGCCTTACATTTTATGGCTAACAACAAAGAATTACGTATAATGAAGGCAGACAAGGGTGGTACAACATTAATCATGGCTCAAAGTGAGTACATCAAGAGCATTAACGTTATGTTGGCTGATGCTCAAAACTATGTCAAAGTAGACTACAAAGTTGTACAAGATAGTTTTGGTAGGTTAGATGGTCATTTGTTTGACTTATTTAGTGAAGGTAGTATTGATTACAACATTTACACCTTTTTATATACTGAGTTTCCAAAAATGGCCAAAATGTTTGGAATACCTAAACTGCATAAAGGTGAAGGTAGTTTGAAATTTAGACCCATTATATCAGCTTCAGGTAGCAAAACTGAAACAATTTCAGTTTGGTTAGATGACATTTTAAACCCAATAGTGCAGAAATCTAGGTTCTATTTGAGAGACTCCTGGCACTTATTGGAATTGTTAAAAGAAATTAAATTTAATAGTGCTAATCACAACTTGAATTTTGCTTCCCTTGACGTAGAGTCTCTTTACACTAGTATAGACCAAATTGAGGGTATTGATTTCATGAGGGACTATTTAAGTAAACAGACAAGTTTTGACAACACTTTGATAAACACGTGTTGTTGTCTCATGGAATTGGTACTTGACAACAATTTCTTCAAGTTTGACGAAATTGTATACAAGCAAAAATCTGGTGTAGCTATGGGGTCCAGAGTGGCACCAAGCTTTGCAAATTTGGTCATGTCATCTTGGGAAGAAAAGTTTTTAGTTCCACACATTAATGAACAAAAAATTATCTTTTACAGAAGATACATAGACGATTTGATTTTTGTGTGGAGGGGTGATGAAGAAAGTTTTAGAACTTTCTTAGCACAGTTAAACACCACCACATGGTTTTTGAACTTCACCTTTGGTAATTTTGGGAAAACAATAAATTTTCTGGACTTGTATTTGACCATAGATTTAGCCGAGTCCAGATTCAATAGTAGTATTTATAGGAAACCCACCTTCGTTAACCAATACCTGCATTTTGAAAGTCTACATCCCAGACACATGAAAAAAGGTGTGGTCAAGGGCCAATTCATCAGGCTAAGTAGATTGACCAGTGAAAATGACAGGTTTTGTACTGAAACCTGTGATTTAAAAAGTTTCTTTTTGGATAGAGGGTATGAGACAAGTTGGTTAGATTGTATTATTAAGGAAGTTCATCTTTTGAGAAAGAACAAAGCAAGTCCTATTCTTACAAAAGATTGTACTGTTGACACAGTTGTACATCTAAGTAACACAGGTAACAACAGGTTTGCTTTGTCTTTTCCATTACCCATTAGCAATGAAATGGCATTAATTAAAGAGATAGTCATTAACAATTGGAAAATAATTTTGGGCAATTATGATTTAGCCAAAATTCTAGGTACTAGTCCTGTTTTCACGTACAAAAAAGTAACGAACATCAAGATGATTTTGGAGAAAGGAAGCAATTTTCCAACACACTTTACGAGTGGTTCAGGCACACACCCTTGTAAAGACTGCAAACAGTGTAGGTTTATTAGTGGCACATCAAGTGTTTTTTTAAAACATTCAAATTATGAACTTAAAATTAAGGGGCATTTCACTTGCAAAACCAAAAACATAGTTTATATTGCACAATGTGCTTCATGTGATCATTTTTATATAGGAAAAACTATTAGAAATTTGAACAAACGTATCTATGAGCACAATTTAGCTATCAAGAAAAAGGACACAACAAATGCTCTAGCCAAACACTCCACAAACTGTATTTCATTTAAAAAGTTTGTTTTCTCAGTTTTAGAGAAAGTGGATGATAGTTTTTTCAGTGGAGATTATAAAACACTTTTGGAGTGTAGAGAATCCATTTGGCAAATAAAATTAAGAGCAGATGAGCCACCAGGCTTAAATGATGTTATTAACATCAAGTGCTTTTTAGCTATGCATAGAGTTTAAATCTGGATTTCAAAGATCACGGTTATTTGCAAGTTAATGTATTTTTTACAATGTATTTTTTACAATGTATATTTTAAAATTATTATTCAGTATTTATTATTTATTATTCACACAGAAGTATATCATATTATTATTATTATTATTATTAATTATTACCTTATAGTAATGACACCTTTTTCTGTGACGAAAAAGAAGTAGACATTCCATTGGCTATGTGTCACAACATGTGATTATTTTTAGTATATATAAATCAAATGTTTAGTAAGGGTGCTTTTTCTGATGAAGTTCTTGTGAATAAAAGGAACGAAAACGTTAATTTCAGGTTTACAGTCTGGTCTTTCGTTGTTACAGTGGTGGACTTTTGCATCTTTTATTTTATTTTGTTTGGTTTGAGTGTTGTTTTGAATATATATATATATATATATATATATATATATATATATAATGAAGTATAATGAAATAAAATAAACGTATATTATACATAAAATGTATCTATATTATACGTGTATGTTTGGAAAATTTATTAATTCAAATCTATAATTATATATATATACATGTGTATTGAAAAAACGTATGTTTATATGGAAATTCAAACATATGAATACATTTGATTCATATAATTATAGATATATGCAACATCATGACAAATAAAGCAAACCACCATTATAACATTAAAATCAATATCAATACTAATATAAACTTCGATGTCAATATTATTAATAATAGCTTTATCAATGATGTTACAACTTCTATTTGAGATACATTATTACATCAGACATATTATAAGCATACACAAAATGTACCTGTATGAGCAAAACGTGCCTATTTTAAATATACTTATTAAATATATAAATAACTAAATAGTTAAATAGTGCTAATGTATTATATTAGCTCACTGTGATATATATTGAAATATATTTAAATAATTTTATATTACCCATTTAGGTTTAGATTTTCACCAAAGAGCTTGTAATTTTTATATATATCAAAACTTGTCATTTTAAAATTCTACCAAAAATAAAATGCCATTTAGGAATATGCTAACTAATTAATACTATGCCTCATCTCTTTAGCGGTAAATGTTTAAGAATAGGTGCCAAAGATACATATTCATTTAACCCTGGGCTAATATATGCATACGTTCTTATTTGCCAAAAAAGTTCCTCTTTTTCAAGAAGGGTTTGCCATGGTCCTGAATGGGAATTATCATTAACGTGTTTCAGTACAGCATATTTAAAAACATGATCTGGATGGTTAATGATATGACATGTTAGTGCATTATTTGTGTCTCTTTTAGAGATGGCATACTGATGTTCATAAATACGCCTTTTAAAAATGCGCTCAGTCTTCCCTATATAGAAGGCTGTGCATAATGAACACTTAGCTGCATATACTACTGACTTTGTGGTACAATTAAAGGTGCCTATTATTCTATATGTACTATTGTTGATTTTAATAGTAGTACCCTCCTTCACAAAGGCACACTGATGGCAATTGCCACATTTCAAGATGCCTTTTATTCTTTTTGGTGTACTTGGCTTGCATGACTCAAATAACATCTTTAAATTGACTCCACGCCTATATGTAATTTTCGGCTGTGTCCCATATAGACCAAGTAGGTGTTTATCTTCGATAATAAGTCTCCAATTTTTACACAAAATATTTCTAATAAAATGATGGTCAATAGAAAATGTGCACAAAAATCTAATATTGGCCTCAGGCCCTTTCTCTTGAGTCGTATTCGATGGAACTATTCCTAGTTGTACATTGTGTTCTAATGCCTTTTGATGTAACAGCGGTCTGAAATACCCTGCTTCCCTTTTAAAAGACATTTCCAAACGTACCTCTTCTATGAGTGTAAATGGATAACCTCTATTGAGGAACATTGTACCTAGGTTATTACACTCATCGATGAAATCTACATCATCAGTGATCATCTTGGCTACCCTTACCAATTGCCCTTTTATTACAGCCTTCTTCTGATGGCCCGGGTGACAGCTAGTGTAATGTAGAAACCCATTGGAATATGTGGGCTTTCTGTATATATTGCTTTTGAACCTCTTGTAGACTTTATCCTTATGTAATGTTATATCCAGATAATTAATATTACTATCATGCACTTCATAGGTAAATTTCAAAAAATTAGTTAACTGAGAAATGTCTTGAATAAATGTTTGTACTTCTTCCATAGGGCCTTTCCATAATAGAAACATGTCGTCCTGGTATCTAGTATACCAGGTGACGTGTTTCTTAAATGCTGGTTCTTTAAATAACATAGTGTTCTCCCATTGGGCCATAACTACATTGGCGAACACGCCACCACATGAGGACCCCATGGCCACACCAGAAGTTTGTACATACATTTTGTTATTGAATCCAAAAAAATTATATGTCAAAATTAGTTCCAAAAGGGTCTCAATAGTATAAATTGTGTCATCACTAGCTTTTCTTTCAAACAAAAAATCCCTAACCCATTGAAGGCCTAGATCTTGAGGAATGACTGTGTATAAATCAATCACGTCTATTGTTACAAAAATAAAATCTAAATCAAAGGGCACTTCATTAATATGGCTTAGAAAGCTCCAAGAATCCTTATTAATTTGTGGTTCTTTTTCAATAAAAGGTTTTAGAATATTGTCCACATACTTAGCACTAGCATATAATATAGAATTCCTCCCATCTATTATTGTTCTAAATGGAGGATTAACAATAGATTTGTGTATCTTAGGGGCACCAAAAAATTGAGGCAACCTAGGTGCTAGAATGGACAGATATCTAAGAACATCTATATCTATAAATTTTTCTAAGAACAGGTCACCAAGGGTAGATCTAATTTTGCCATAAGCTTTCTTTACTTCATTCAGACTTACTTCTTGGTATGGACCCATGTTAAGTTGCTCCAACAGCTTATTAGTATATATATATTGTGGTCCATGAATACTAGACCACTACCCTTATCGGGCTTCAAAATCCTAATGTTACATTCTTGAAGCAATTTAATCATGCCACGTTGGTATTTGGTAACATTAAGCGTTGCATGGTTAGTTTGTGGATTGATTGCTAAAGCCCTTAAATCAAGTTCACATATTTTTTCAAAAGTTTTTAAATTGTTAATCAAGGGGGTATTAAATAAACTAGCTATTCTAAAAGGATTAGTAATTAGATAACCTCTACCCATTAAAAATGTTAGGTTAAGCTTCCTGACAAACAACTTCAGATCAATAATGGTTTTTACTAAATCAAAGTGTGTGTCAGGTACAAATGTGAGACCTTTAGAAAAAAAGTCCACCACTTCTTGTTCTATAACTAAAGATGTATAGTTATAGATTTTAAAGTCACCCTCTGAGCTTAACACAATAGTGGGTGATGTTTCTCTAATTATTTCCATCTCTGATTCCATTTTTTCCTCGTATTCGATTGATTTGGGTTCGATCTCAGGTTCCTTTGTTGTGCATTCTGGCCATACCCAAAACCCTGATCATCTTGATCGACAGGAACATCTGTAGTATTACTATCAGTCTGTTGGTACCTATCGACATTATCATTGATGTTGCCTTGAAAAAATTGTTCTTGATTACAAGGGGGTGTACCATTAGATTGATTATGTAAAGTATTACTGTTATGCCTTTGTTGGACCTGTTCATTGACATAATTATTCTTGTTTGTATTGTTGATAGTAGATACCATATTCCCTCTTTGTGCTCTGTTTTGGAACACTTTGGGCCCAGATGTAACCACTGGTGGTCTTGGGTACGCTTGGTTGTTAGAATATTGTTGTATATCTCTACTGATCTTCTTGGTCTTATTATTAGAAAGTTTAATTATTGTTGCATCAATAATAGTAAAGATGTGCATAAAGTCATATTTGTACATTAAAAATTCAGAATTATTTTTAATGCCAAGCTCCAGATTTTCTAATTCATTCTTTAAGGAATCAACTTGTTGTGCATAGAAATCTATTAGCATCCTCATGTATTCGAAGCCTTGTCTATCAAATAAAGCAAGCAACTGTTTGTGAAAATCTGACCCTTCCATTAAATTTACTGGGAAGCGCCATTGTCTTAAACCTTTAGGGATAATTTTTTATCCAGACATTGTTCCAAATAGGCTATTTCCAGTTGATATTTTTTACACTTATACAACTTATAGTCGAATTCGCCAATTAACATAGAAATATTACCCACACTAGAATCAACTTGCTGGTCTATGTTGGTGCCAACATTGTTATCGTGGAAAAAGTTTTTATTATCTAAATAATTGGCAATAGAAGGAACATTGTCATTGTCCCTAAAAGAATGTTCGTTACCTTGCCTTCGTATATCTTTAACCACGAGTGGTATCTCTTGGTTCAATGAAGCGCTAGCACCCTTACTAGCATTGGAATCTATATTGAATCCTGTTGCATGCGCGTTAGCATTATTCACAATACGTTGGTTGCTGGTGTTAAACTGTTCGTGTTCGTTGACATTCAAATTGCCCAAAGGTTTCTGTATTCCAATAATCCTAGGCATAGAATGAAACTGCATAAAATCATTGTCTATTCTCTCCAATCTCTGGGTTAAGTTCTCCACCCGACCCATGAGAATGTTAATGAGAGTAGTGAGATTATCGTCGTTGTTACCAACTGCTCCTTCGGTTTGTTGGTTTTGAAAACTGCTATTCAGCTCATCAGGTGTATCCGGTGAATTTTGCAATGCTGCTCCAACTTCGTTGGCCATAACGAAGAACTACCAACTCTCAAAAAGCCACAACAAACTGATGAAATAAAAGCCAGAAGTTTCGAAGCTAAATGCAGAATCCACCACACAAGTATAAGGAAACGAAAACAATTTAATAAGCACTTTCGGAAGAAATAGTATCCTTCCTTCTTCAGACAAACGGCTTACAAATGTAACATTCTTTAAATAAACTTTTTGAATCATGTGAACAATTCACTAAAATAACCCATTAAACAATTATCCAATTAATAATCCAACTAATAAAATTCATTCCTTTCTATATACATTTAAAGTATCCATGTTACACAACCATATTATTAAAAATAATGAATTTCATAAAACTAATGTTTTAAAACTTATATTATAAAACAGGTAGTACACTACTATTTGAACCTCATTATAAAATGTGCTATTTAACACCCAGTTTCTTACATTGCAATAGGCTCTCTGTACTCTTAAAACAGCTTAATATTTACTAAATTCAAAAAAAAATATATATATATATATATATATATATATATATATATATATATATATATATATAGATATATATATATAATGAAGTATAATGAAATAAAATAAACGTATATTATACATAAAACGTATCTATATTATATGTGTATGTTTGGAAAATTTATTAATTCAAATCTATAATTATATATATACATGTGTATTGAAAAAACGTATGTTTATATGGAAATTCAAACATATGAATAAATTTGATTCATATAATTATAGATATATGCAACATCATGACAAATAAAGCAAACCACCATTATAACATTAAAATCAATATCAATACTAATATAAACTTCGATGTCAATATTATTAATAATAGCTTTATCAATGATGTTACAACTTCTATTTGAGATACATTATTACATCAGACATATTATAAGCATATACAAAATGTACCTGTATGAGCAAAATGTGCCTATTTTAAATATACTTATTAAATATATAAATAACTAAATAGTTAAATAGTGCTAATGTATTATATTAGCTCACTATGATATATACTGAAATATATTTAAATAATTTTATATTACCCATTTAGGTTTAGATTTTCACCAAAGAGCTTGTAATTTTTATATATATCAAAACTTGTCATTTTAAAATTCTACCAAAAATAAAATGCCATTTAGGAATATGCTAACTAATTAATACTATGCCTCATCTCTTTAGCGCTAAATGTTTAAGAATAGGTGCCAAAGATACATATTCATTTAACCCTGGGCTACTATATGCATACGTTCTTATTTGCCAAAAAAGTTCCTCTTTTTCAAGAAGGGTCTGCCATGGTCCTGAATGGGAATTATCATTAACGTGTTTCAGTACAGCATGTTTAAAAACATGATCTGGATGGTTAATGATATGACATGCTAGTGCATTATTTGTGTCTCTTTTAGAGATGGCATACTGATGTTCATAAATACGCCTTTTAAAAATGCGCTCAGTCTTCCCTATATAGAAGGCTGTGCATAATGAACACTTAGCTGCATATACTACTGACTTCGTGGTACAATTAAAGGTGCCTATTATTCTATATGTACTATTGTTGATTTCAATAGTAGTACCCTCCTTCACAAAGGCACACTGATGGCAATTGCCACATTTCAACATGCCTTTTATTCTTTTTGGTGTACTTGGCTTACATGACTCAAATAACATCTTTAAATTGACTCCACGCCTATATGTAATTTTCGGCTGTGTCCCATATAGACCAAGTAGGTGTTTATCTTCGATAATAAGTCTCCAATTTTTACACAAAATATTTCTAATAAAATGATGGTCAATAGAAAATGTGCACAAAAATCTAATATTAGCCTCAGGCCCTTTCTCTTGAGTCGTATTCGATGGAACTATTCCTAGTTGTACATTGTGTTTTAATGCCTTTTGATGTAACAGCGGTCTGAAATACCCTGTTTCCCTTTTAAAAGACACTTCCAAACGCACCTCTTCTATGAGTGTAAATGGATAACCTCTATTGAGGAACATTGTACCTAGGTTATTACACTCATCGATGAAATCTACATCATCAGTGATCATCTTGGCTGCCCTTACCAATTGCCCTTTTATTACAGCCTTCTTCTGATGGCCCGGGTGACAGCTAGTGTAATGTAGAAACCCATTGGAATAAGTGGGCTTTCTGTATATATTGCTTTTGAACCTCTTGTAGACTTTATCCTTATGTAGTGCTATATCCAGATAATTAATATTACTATCATGCACTTCATAGGTAAATTTCAAAAAATTAGTTAACTGAGAAATGTCTTGAATAAATGTTTGTACTTCTTCCATAGGGCCTTTCCATAATAGAAACATGTTGTCCTGGTATCTAGTATACCAGGCAACATGTTTCTTAAATGCTGGTTCTCTATACTAAATGGGTAATATAAAATTATTTAAATATATTTCAATATATGATACAACTCCGTGTAAACAGACCTCCGTACTTTAATGAACAAATATTATTAAAACACAATCAACGATCTAGCGCTTTCATCTGCCGAATGCAGACTTCTTCAGAATACTCAATATTTGGTGCCAGTGATTTATTTACTGTTTAATACAATTAATCAATCAATTAATTACACATTTTCGTTTAAAATTTAAAGCTGTACTCTTTACTTTCTGTAGTATATTCCATTTGTAAAATGCAATTTTGCCAGTCCACCACATTTTCACTTAGGTAACTGTTACTGTTTAAAAACCAACAAAGTTAAAGTGCTTTAGTGCTTTACATATTTATATCAACATAATTTTTATATATGCTTATTGGAAAGTACTTGTTTTGTTGTATAAGATTAATAAGAAAAATAAACATATACCTGTGTTGTACACTAGGTTAACTTTCCTTGTGGGTGTTGTTTTATAACTTGTTACTTAATTCATAGTATTTAAATAAAAAATATTCAATAATATATATAAATAGGTGTATGTGAATAAATAATTAAATAGTTAAAAAAGTTAAAAAATTATTAAAAAATTGAAGTGAATATGGAATGTTATTGACTTGTAAGAATGTATATATATGTATATGTTGTTCCAAATAGGTATGTATATCATTTGTTAAAAAACTGTTGTTTGAAACTACTGTTGTATTAAATTGTTAAAAAACTACTTGAAAACATTTTAAATGTTGGACATGACTGTACATGTGGTCGTGGGTATTTTTAAACATTTGTTGTACTAACCTCAATCAAACAGTCTCATGGTGTATTTGTTGATTGTGTTAGACCCTAAATACCATTTCTTTTGTTTGTTTATACATTGGAGGCTTTTTCCACTAAAATAGCCTTAATATTTGTATACTCATTAAGCCCAGGGGGCATGTTTGCTCTTAACTTTAGCTGCCACTTAATTTCTTTCTGCAGCAAATGGTTTTTGGTATCCCCTCCCCTTGGGTCTGGTTTGACATGTTCCAAAATCCCAAACTTAAAATCAGTGAAACCTACACAATCTATAGAATGTTTATATAGAGCACTGGTCTCTTTCTTCTTGCTGATGTTATACATATGTTCGTACATTCTTTCTCTGAGGGACCGCTCGGTCTTCCCCACGTAGAAAGCAGAACATTTGGAACAAGTAGCTAAATACACCAGCATTGTACTTCTACAATTGCCCTTGCAAAAGGCAATTCTACTTTTTAAACCATTTTCCAATTTGAATCCCACACTTGGATTTATATAATTGCATTGCTTACACATACCGCATCTTTTAGTACCTTCCTTGGATTCTTGTTTGATGTTTTCCATTTCAAAAAATCTTTTAAGATTGGTAGCTGTCTTGTATATAAATCTTGGTTTTTTTCCTACTGTCTGGTGTATCTCTTTATTAGTTTTAAAAATAGACCAGTTGTTTTTAATAATATTGATGAAATGGTCAGAAAATCCATTGTATTCCACAATACAGGCACCCCTAAAATCATCAGAAATATCCGCTCCTTTCTCGTTGGGAGTAAATTTGTTACCTAAAAGGGGTCTGTATTGTGTACCCCATCCTTTATATACTTGTTCCAGAATCTCCACAACTAACTGTTTGGGATAACCCCTTTCCAAGAATTTATCCAATAAAAATAAAAATTCCTTTTTTAAATCATGGTGTTGGGAGGTCATTCTGGCAATTCTAACTGCCTGTCCTTTGATGATACTTTTCTTTTGATGTAGGGGGTGCTGGCTATTGAAATGTAAATAACTGTTGCACCATGTGTTTTTACGAAAAATATTTGATTTAAAACCAGCATCACCCTTACTCAAAGTTATATCAAGATAATTTATAACCTTGTTTTCAATTTCATAAGTAAAAGACAGGAAGGAAGTAGTTTGATTGATATATGTCATAAATTCTTTTAGGTCCTCTGTAGTAATTTCCTCCCATAATATAAAAATGTCATCCAAAAAACGGAGGTATATTTTTATATTTCTTTGATAAGGACTCTTGAAAATAAACTCCTCTTCCCATTCTAGAAGGACCAGATTTGCATATAAGGGGGCACAGGCTGCCCCCATAGCTACGCCTGTAATCTGCTTGTAGTATTCCCCTTGAAATGTGATGAAATTGTTGTCTAAGACTATTTCAGTCAACTCTAACAATAATTTCTTTCTGTCAAGGTTTAAATTAGAATGTTTGTAAACACTATTTTCAAAAAATTCAAACCCTTGTCTTCTGGGAATACATGTAAAAAGTTCTTTAACGTCTATGGTTACCATTTTAACAGTCTCCGACCATAATTCATTTGTTATTTTGCCTAAAAAATCCCAAGAGTCTTGCACTAAGTGTGTCTGTGTTTTGACAATATCTTTTAATTGCTGGTCAATAAACACTGACAATGGTTGCGTTTTAGACTTTTTTGCAGATACTATAGGGCGGAAGGGTGGTTTTAAAATGTTCTTATGTATCTTTGGTATTGCGAACATTTTTGGTATATAGGGATAGGTTTGTTTCAAAAAATTATATGTGTCCCTTCCAATCCTGTTTTCAATGAAATATTCTTCCAACCAACTATCTATTCTTCTATAAGCAATTTGTATTTCATTCATTGATACAGTGGTGTATGTAGTTTGGTCCATCAGTATGTCCGTTAGAACATTGTTGTATGCTTCCTGGTTGAAAATAACCATACCCCCACCCTTGTCTGGTTGCATAAATCTAAGGTTTTTCTCTTTTCTTAGTTGTTCGAACAAAATGAATTCTCTTTCATCTAAATTGTTTGTTTTGTTCAACCTTTTTGTTGATTCGAATGTATCATAAATATCATTCATAACTATACACTCGAAAGTCCCAATCACAGGGTGTAGTGGGGGGTTATAAATACTACTTCTCCTCAATGTTTCTGTATGCTCACCATTTGCAATGCTTTGGGAACTGACTGTTTTGTGCTGTTTGCAAGTAACCTGCAGGTTTAATTTCCGCAAGAATATTTTTAATTCCAGTAATATATTTGCCAAGTCTCCATGTGTGGTTTTCACAAATTTAAACCCCTTGGAAAATAGATCAAAATGTTCTTTTTCCACTGTCAGGTTGGTATAGTTGTGTATTTTATAACCTTTATATGTTTGTGTAATACCATTTTGATCAAAAATTATTTCTTCTATCTCCCCCTCCTCCCTCTGGTCCTCCAAACAAAATCCGTCCCATTGGTTGGTTCCTGTGGTCCTGGATCCGAAGGATTTCTTTGTTTGTTGGCTATTCTTTCGGATCTGCGGGGACCTAAAAAATTGTCAGTTTCCTCATGAAAGGAATCTAACTCATCCAGGGGTCTGTTTCTAATTTGACACCCTTCCTGAAACTCCTGGAATTCAACCCTCTTGCTGCCTCCTACATTTCTGTTAGACCCATGTACAGGCCTATTAAAATGGTTACCCTGGTCTTTTCTAAACTTCTGAAATGGTAAGGGATAACTGTTCCCTTTCTTGTATTGTACTTTATCCCTAGACAATTTACCCTGTTTCCTTGTGTACACTTTTCCTACCTTCACTTCCACTCTCTTTAAAATGTTTTTATATAAATTGACATATTCTTCAAATAACAAGTCACTAGTTATCTCCTTCTGACATTCATTCACTTCATTCAAAAGTTTCTTTAATTTCCCTTCATTGTACTTAATCAATTTGGACATTAAGGTAAAACCACAGTCATCAAAAAATGTTTGCAAATCTTTTAAAACATTCTCCGTATATTGAATACCGAAGGGATATTTGTAAAACCTAAGCCCTTGTGGGACTATTTTGCAAATCAAGCATTGATGTAAATAATTGTTGTCAATCTCTAAACATTTGTATTTGTACAATGTTTTTTCAAACAGAAATAATTTATCTCTCAGTGACATTTCCGATTCTCTAAATGTTTGATTCGTTTCATTATACATGTCGCCCTTTTGGGAATTGTCAACAATATTGTCAAATGTATATACTTTCTCAATAATGTCCTTATATTTGGTATCATAACCTTCATTCAACTGTCTTTCATTAAGAACAACTGTTTCCGCATCACCGAAGGAATGCGGATGTGTTTGAACAGTACCTTTAGATGTTTGGCCAAATCTGGAGAAACGGTCGCTGTTGTTTCCCGTATCAAAGTCTCTTTTTGTAGATTTGGTTTGCAGAGTGGAACCATTGTCGTCTTTATTTGTCGAGCGCCCGTGGTTAAGCCCTTCTGCTTCTTCCTCAACGGTCGTCCTCTTACCACCATGACTCCGGAACTCCGAGCGTGGAGATGACGTCACCGGTTGCGCTGGGGAATGACCAACGGTGCAATTACTCGTTTTCTTCCTTACTACAGGTTCCTCCTGCGAAAACAGTTCAATAAGCTTTGTGAGATCTCCGCGCAATGTGGAGATCTCTTCCCTTAAGCGGGTTACTTCCCTTTGCGTTTCAATCAAATTGATACTGTCGTTAGAGGGTATGTCCAACCCTACGATTGTAGAATCATTAAGCGTTTGCTCCATAATCACGGCACCTTGTAAAACACAGTTTTGAAAAATTTGTTTAAAAGTTACAATTAACTGTACTGGGTCTGTAAATACTCGGAGAACAAAACGACTCCAAAAATAAGTTCAAGTACACCCAACAAACGATACAACTCCGTGTAAACAGACCTCCGTACTTTAATGAACAAATATTATTAAAACACAATCAACGATCTAGCGCTTTCATCTGCCGAATGCAGACTTCTTCAGAATACTCAATATTTGGTGCCAGTGATTTATTTACTGTTTAATACAATTAATCAATCAATTAATTACACATTTTCGTTTAAAATTTAAAGCTGTACTCTTTACTTTCTGTAGTATATTCCATTTGTAAAATGCAATTTTGCCAGTCCACCACATTTTCACTTAGGTAACTGTTACTGTTTAAAAACCAACAAAGTTAAAGTGCTTTAGTGCTTTACATATTTCAATCAACATAATTTTTATATATGCTTATTGGAAAGTACTTGTTTTGTTGTATAAGATTAATAAGAAAAATAAACATATACCTGTGTTGTACACTAGGTTAACTTTCCTTGTGGGTGTTGTTTTATAACTTGTTACTTAATTCATAGTATATAAATAAAAAATATTAAATAATATATATAAATAGGTGTATATGAATAAATGATTAAATAGTTAAAAAAGTTAAAAAATTATTAAAAAATTGAAGTGAATATGGAATGTTATTGACTTGTAAGAATGTATATATATGTATATGTTGTTCCAAATAGGTATGTATATCATTTGTTAAAAACTGTTGTTTGAAACTACTGTTGTATTAAATTGTTAAAAAACTACTTGAAAACATTTTAATGTTGGACATGCCTGTACATGTGGTCATGGGTATTTTAAACATTTGTTGTACTAACCCCATTCAAACAGTCTCATGGTATATTTGTTGATTGTATAGACCCTTAATACCATTTCTTTTGTTTGTTTATACATTAGAGGCTTTTTCCACTAAAATAGCCTTAATATTTGTATACTCATTAAGCCCAGGGGGCATATTTGCTCTTAACTTTAGCTGCCACCTAATTTCTTTCTGCAGCAAATAGTTTTTGGTATCCCCTCCCCTTGGGTCTGGTTTGACGTGTTCCAAAATCCCAAACTTAAAATCAGTGAAACCTACACAATCTATAGAATGTTTATATAGAGCACTGGTCTCTTTCTTCTTGCTGATGTTATACATATGTTCGTAAATTCTTTCTCTGAGGGACGCCGGTCTTCCCGTGAAAGCAGAACATTTGGAACAAGTAGCTAAATACACCAGCATTGTACTTCTACAATTGCCCTTGCAAAAGGCAATTCTACTTTTTAAACCATTTTCCAATTTGAATCCCACACTTGGATTTATATAATTGCATTGCTTACACATACCGCATCTTTTAGTACCTTCCTTGGATTCTTGTTTGATGTTTTCCATTTCAAAAAATCTTTTAAGATTGGTAGCTGTCTTATATATAAATCTTGGTTTTTTTCCTACTGTCTGGTGTATCTCTTTATTAGTTTTAAAAATAGACCAGTTGTTTTTAATAATATTGATGAAATGGTCAGAAAATCCATTGTATTCCACAATACAGGCACCCCTAAAATCATCAGAAATATCCGCTCCTTTCTCGTTGGGAGTAAATTTGTTACCTAAAAGGGGTCTGTATTGTGTACCCCATCCTTTATATACTTGTTCCAGAATCTCCACAACTAACTGTTTGGGATAACCCCTTTCCAAGAATTTATCCAATAAAAATAAAAATTCCTTTTTTAAATCATGGTGTTGGGAGGTCATTCTGGCAATTCTAACTGCCTGTCCTTTGATGATACTTTTCTTTTGATGTAGGGGGTGCTGGCTATTGAAATGTAAATAACTGTTGCACCATGTGTTTTTACGAAAAATATTTGATTTAAAACCAGCATCACCCTTACTCAAAGTTATATCAAGATAATTTATAACCTTGTTTTCAATTTCATAAGTAAAAGACAGGAAGGAAGTAGTTTGATTGATATATGTCATAAATTCTTTTAGGTCCTCTGTAGTAATTTCCTCCCATAATATAAAAATGTCATCCAAAAAACGGAGGTATATTTTTATATTTCTTTGATAAGGACTCTTGAAAATAAACTCCTCTTCCCATTCTAGAAGGACCAGATTTGCATATAAGGGGGCACAGGATGCCCCCATAGCTACGCCTGTAATCTGCTTGTAGTATTCCCCTTGAAATGTGATGAAATTGTTGTCTAAGACTATTTCAGTCAACTCTAACAATAATTTCTTTCTGTCAAGGTTTAAATTAGAATGTTTGTAAACACTATTTTCAAAAAATTCAAACCCTTGTCTTCTGGGAATACATGTAAAAAGTTCTTTAACGTCTATGGTTACCATTTTAACAGTCTCCGACCATAATTCATTTGTTATTTTGCCTAAAAAATCCCAAGAGTCTTGCACTAAGTGTGTCTGTGTTTTGACAATATCTTTTAATTGCTGGTCAATAAACACTGACAATGGTTGCGTTTTAGACTTTTTTGCAGATACTATAGGGCGGAAGGGTGGTTTTAAAATGTTCTTATGTATCTTTGGTATTGCGAACATTTTTGGTATATAGGGATAGGTTTGTTTCAAAAAATTATATGTGTCCCTTCCAATCCTGTTTTCAATTAAATATTCTTCCAACCAACTATCTATTCTTCTATAAGCAATTTGTATTTCATTCATTGATACAGTGGTGTATGTAGTTTGGTCCATCAGTATGTCCGTTAGAACATTGTTGTATGCTTCCTGGTTGAAAATAACCATACCCCCACCCTTGTCTGGTTGCATAAATCTAAGGTTTTTCTCTTTTCTTAGTTGTTCGAACAAAATGAATTCTCTTTCATCTAAATTGTTTGTTTTGAATGTATATTATTGAATATTTTTTATTTAAATACTATGAATTAAGTAACAAGTTATAAAACAACACCCACAAGGAAAGTTAACCTAGTGTACAACACAGGTATATGTTTATTTTTTTATTAAACTTATACAACAAAACAAGTACTTTCCAATAAGCATATATAAAAATTATGTTGATATAAATATGTAAAGCACTAAAGCACTTTAACTTTGTTGGTTTTTAAACAGTAACAGTTACCTAAGTGAAAATGTGGTGGACTGGCAAAATTGCATTTTACAAATGGAATATACTACAGAAAGTAAAGAGTACAGCTTTAAATTTTAAACGAAAATGTGTAATTAATTGATTGATTAATTGTATCAAACAGTAAATAAATCACTGGCACCAAATATTGAGTATTCTGAAGAAGTCTGCATTCGGCAGATGAAAGCGCTAGATCGTTGATTGTGTTTAATAATATTTGTTCATTAAAGTACGGAGGTCTGTTTACACGGAGTTGTATCGTTTGTTGGGTGTACTTGAACTTATTTTTGGAGTCGTTTTGTTCTCCGAGTATTTACAGACCCAGTACAGTTAATTGTAACTTTTAAACAAATTTTTCAAAACTGTGTTTTACAAGGTGCCGTGATTATGGAGCAAACGCTTAATGATTCTACAATCGTAGGGTTGGACATACCCTCTAACGACAGTATCAATTTGATTGAAACGCAAAGGGAAGTAACCCGCTTAAGGGAAGAGATCTCCACATTGCGCGGAGATCTCACAAAGCTTATTGAACTGTTTTCGCAGGAGGAACCTGTAGTAAGGAAGAAAACGAGTAATTGCACCGTTGGTCATTCCCCAGCGCAACCGGTGACGTCATCTCCACGCTCGGAGTTCCGGAGTCATGGTGGTAAGAGGACGACCGTTGAGGAAGAAGCAGAAGGGCTTAACCACGG